>NC_061107.1:87252091-87264591 GCF_015104395.2 Macrobrachium nipponense
TCCCTCAGGAAGTTCGATCGTGAACTGCAAAAAAAATTTCATATTCCCATCAGTATTCACGACTCTGGTGTTCCTCCCATGACTGGGACCTCGACATTAACTGTTATCATAGGAGACGTTAATGACAATGAAATGAAAAGGGGGAAGAAAGAAGTCTTATTTTACAGTTATAAAGGTAGAGCACATGAAACAAAGGTCGGTCGTGTTTATGTTTGGGATCCAGATGATTGGGATATAGAAGATAAAAAGTTTACCTGGGCGATGAATCCCCACCCTAACTTCCACCTGAATGAAGACAGCGGAATGATTACCATGAAATATGCGACCAGCGAAACTTCGTATGAACTCGAGTTTTATGCTCAAGATACCAGTCACTTGCAGGTAAAAATAGAGGCCAAAGTTACTGTACACGTGAGGCATGTGTCTGATACTGCTATAAAAAATGCCGGGTCTGTTCGGATTGAGGGAATTTCTGATGAAGAATTTATCAGTCAGTGGAATGACAGAACTAGAAACCCCAAACGCAGTATTGCTGAGTTTTTCCAGGAAAAACTTGCAAATATTTTTGAAGTAAGTCCGCACAGCATTGACTTGTTCAGTATTCAGTCGAGAAAAAGAACTCCACCAGAGACCGATATTTTATTTTCAATCTTCGACTCCCGTTACTTTACGTCGGTTGAATTAAATGGCTTGCTCATGATGCACAAAGACGAAATTGAAAACCAACTAGGCTTGAATATCATCATGATAGGGATAGACGAGTGTTTGCCTGAAAACCATCATTGTTCTGGTTCCTGTACAAGTAAGTTAGAAGTGCTCAAACCCCAGTATTTAGTGGATGCCAACAGAACTGCGTTTGTGGGTGTGCGAACGAAAGTGTTACCCGAATGCACGTGCAGTGCGAGAAATTTTTCTGAAACGGAATCCTGCCGTCCAAATCCATGCTATAACGATGGACAATGCGTACCAGACGAGTTCGGCGTCCGCTGTGACTGCCCAGAAGGGTTTAACGGACCAAGATGCCAGTTATTATCTAGAAGTTTTCAAGGAAATGGCTTCGCTTGGTTCCCCCCTTTGAAGACATGTGAAAGTTCCCATCTAAGTGTCGAATTTCTAACTGTAGAATCTCAAGGATTAATTTTCTATAACGGTCCCCTGTTCTCAAATAGTCTGAGTAAGCAATTTTTGAAGGATTTCATAGCGTTGGAGGTAACAGAGGGCAAACTGAGGTTTTTCATTAATTTTGGATCAGGCACATTACAGCTGAACGTGATTGCTTCTGGTACTTTGAATGATGGCAAGTGGCACAAAGCTGACATCTTCTGGGATAGAGAGGTAAAGGTTCAATGCTCATTGTAAGGTATGCTAGAACTTGTGAAGTTTCTGACTGTGGCTGACATGGGTTTCATTCAACGGGAATTAAGTGAATATTTAATTAGTATTCACCCGCAACATGGGCCTACCGTATGTAGAAAAAACAATTTCAAATATTTCATGAACAGAGACGAAGACAAATATTATGCTTATTACATATGCTTGATACTCTCAGACGAAATTTCACCTGCGAAGTTATTAAACAGGTTTTCAGTAATCATACTATAATGGGCGTAATGTCTGTCTGTCTGTCTCTCTGTCTATCATTCAATCACGGCTAAACGGCTGGTCAGATGGGCATGAAACTTGGCAGGGTTATGGTGGGGACCCCTAAGATGGTTTGTAATGGGGTTTCATCCAACCTAACCCCACTCCTTTGTAGGGGGTGGGGGTGGGAAGGGATTCCCTGAAACGGAGCTGTTTCTGGCCGTGAAACGAGCCGGTTATTCCCGTAGACTTAGTTACTTTACGATTTTTCATACATAATTTCTGTACAACTTCCCCGGGGAAAGTCGCGAATATTTCAGCTCGGACACAATAGAAGATGAAAATTATCATCAATATCCGCAAGATTTTTTGAATAACTTAAATCCATAGGGACTGCCAGTGCACAAAATAATGTTGAAGTACTGCCCGGTATTGTTGCTTCGGAATTTCGATCCTGCCAATGGACATAATAAAAAGGAAACTGACAAGTTCCTACTTTCTACTCTTTTTTGGAAGACACAGGATCATAAGAACATTTATCAGTAGCCATAACGCACTGACATACAAGTTGCGTCTTTGCAGTAACATAATGAAAAGAAAGATACTTTATTATTCGTATTACCGCGCAAAGTAATTGACAAAGAAACGAATCAATCAAGATCCCTGTTCCGTTGAATTAAAGTCACCGACAAGGAGAGAGAGAGAGAGAGAGAGAGAGAGAGAGAGAGAGAGAGCCATTTAACGACATTAATGGACTACACTTTTATAATTTCATCTTGCTATCGAAAAATGAGAGAGAGAAAGAGAGAGGAGATAATTTGTGATTTGAGAGCTAAGTAATCCGATAATTCCATCACCGTCTTCGTTACTTGACTTACATTGAAAGAGAGAGAGAGAGAATCATTAAAAGAGGGTAAACAATAATGAATACGAACTTCTTTACGTTCATTGATCGTCCCTTCACTTACTTTAAGAGAAAGAGAGAGAGAGAGAGAGAGAGAGAGAGAGAATATCATTAAAAGAGGGTAAAGAACAATGAATAAGAATTTCTCTGCGTTCAGTGATCGTCCCTTGAATTACATTACGAGAGAGAGAGAGAGAGAGAGAGAGAGAGAGAGAGACTATTCGTGTAATCGCCCTTATTTTAATATTGCTGAACAAATAGTACATATAAATTTTTCACTTCTGCACCCGTATTTTATCACCCATCATAGATGGGTAAGTTTGCTAGTTCATGTAATACTGCGATAGATATATATTCCACTTAAATTAGGTACCCGAGTCCATGAAGCACCACTTAAATGAAACTGGAATATCTTCAGCTTCCCATAGTGAATAACACATAACCACATTTACTAGATGTAACAAAATTTCTATTTGACAGCGAGTTTTGAAGTGAATAACACGTAATCATATTGAATGTTAAAAAATTTCTATTTGACAGCGAGTTTTTAAACTATTCATTACCCAATAATGATCATTTAACTTTCTAACAATTCTATAACTATCAAATAAAGTTTACAGCATCATATGTAGATTATATCTCATAAATCTATTTCTCACGTAAAATTTTATGATCAAAGTAAAATAATAAATGTTACTATAGTTGTTTAAAGTGTATTTATTTTCATATTTCTTTAATAATCAAGTATGTATTATTTTTGTACAAAAAAGGAGATATTATTGCACGTTTATTCCATTTCTCTGTTGGGATTCAAAACTAATAAGATGTATTTTCAGACAGCAAGGGTAGTTGTAGATCAGTGTGCTGACGCTGTGGTTTCTGAAACCAGCAAAAGGGATCACAGGGCGGACCTCTCATCGTGCCAGGCCTTCGGGAGACTGCCTCCATTCAACGAATATATAAATCTAAACAGCCCACTGCAAGTTGGGGGCTTAGCTCAACACCCTGGGCTTCTTAGAAATCTCTACCCTGAAGATGAGACGCCCCTGGGGCAACCTTTTCAGGGCTGCATCAGAAACCTGATGATAAACAGCCATTTGTATGACTTCGCCAGTCCGGGCCTGCAGAGAAACAGTGAAAGTGGATGCTCCCAGTTTGAGAGATCCTGTCACAATAACTCCTCTCAGTCATGGTGTGGCCCCAACGGCGTTTGCGATGGCTCCATTACCGAGCCTTTCTGTTCGTGCAACCCTGGCTGGACGGGACCTTACTGCGATGAGCCGACTGTCCCAGCCTTTTTTGAATCTCAATCCTACGTCAAGTATTCATTGTCCTTTCAGCCCAATCCTTTTCGCACGAGTTTTCAATTGAGGTTCAGGACTTGGGAGGGCAATGGTGAATTAATCCGATTATCTGACCACCTCAGTCAAGGACTTGGTATTCTCGAAATTAGAGATGGGAACTTGCAGTATCGTTTTATTTTGAACAGCTCAAAAGAACAGAGACTGTGCCTTTCATTTGTCGCTGTGAATGATGGGAAGTGGCATGTTGCCAGAGTTGAGAGATTTGGACCGGTGGTTATGCTTTTCCTAGATGGCGGAGAAGGAAGGAGATATAATGAAACCTCCATATTCTCAGGCCCCATGCTGATGAATGTTGACGAGCAAGAAGGCCTGTATGTCGGTGGGAGAGTTCTTTATACTAGTGCTAACGTCTTCTCCGTGTACAATGATTATAATCTTGGTAATTATTTTTTCCACAAAATGTCTTGAAAATGAAATCTAACTGAATCTATTTGCCCCGTGGATGAAATGATATACTTATCTTGCTTCTGAATTCATTTATGCTTGATGTTACCCTGGAAAGGTTGTGAGGTCTCCTGTCTGGAAATTTCAGGCTGCTTAGACGATCTTCGAGTTGAGGGTAAAGCCCTCCCCTTGCCTCCGGGGCTTACTGGAACCCAGTGGGCACAAGTAACTGTGTTCCACAACCTTGCTTCGGGGTGTATTTCTCCTAACCAGTGCCTTAATATAACCTGCATTGCGCCACTCATTTGCAAGGACCTTTGGATGAAACACGAATGTGGGTAAGAACATTTTTTTTCCCAAGTCGTTATACCTATGGAAGTAATTAGTAATACATATAGCCATTAACTGCTCTTTACTTATTTCTTAAATAACTGTCACGTTAAGCCGAAACCAACGGTCTTTCTGTAATATTTTTTTTTCTTTTTTGTGTGAGTTTTAATAGAAAGCTATAAATATCTTTTTTGATAATCATCATCATCATCACTGTTACAATAATAAACTATTCAAAAAACAAAACTTTCATTTTTCTCTTGAAAGGATACGGGGAGAGCCTTTGAGGATATCTGTAAATTGTTTATAGATATTTACCTAACAACATTAACCTAAAACATTACTCTTTCCCATGTACCTCGCAATCAACCAAACCAAAATTAAGTGTTTGTTTGATAAAAAACCTCAAAGGCTGATCACTGATCAGATCTGCTGAAGGCGTCCACCTAATGCATGATAACCTCTTGAAATGACTTCATTGCCTTTATTTGTCAGTTGCCCAGAAGGGACTTTGCTCTCGAAAGACCATCGAGTTTGCCTTGATGAAGACGAATGCCTTTCTAGTCCATGCAAGAATGGGGGTATATGCTACAATCAGCAGCCATCCTACGTTTGCCGGTGCCCTGACGGGTATGAAGGCATCAACTGTGAAATGATAAAGGAGATAAGTTCATCACCCCCTAGTCTGCCTGCTCTGGCTGCTATTACCGTCTGCCTCATAACAGTAGTGGGTAAGGAGAGTGATGAATTTATGAATGAGTAGCACTACAGATTTTTTTCAAGTTTGATTATCATCATTAAATAAATCGAATTCTCGCAACTTGGGAATATAATATGAGATTAACAAGTAATACACGTTTAATTTAATGTAACAGGTTTTCCCATGAACGATTTCTTTCAACAGAAACTTCAGTTTCAAAGAGACCTTACACACACTTATTCGATTGTCCCAACTCTTTCACTTCTTTAACAGTACCTTTTGCTCATAGTATTATATCGTATCCTTAATGATTCATTCAACAGCCTTGCTGGCTGCCTTTTTGTTTTGTCTGCACCTCAGAAGACAACGGATCCAGCAGAGGGAATCTGAGAAGAAGAGGCAGAGCGCTGACGTTCAGCTCGGAAGTAAACGTTCTGTCGAAGGAGAGATGACAGTTCTTGACCTTACCGCGATGAACATAGCACCTGTCTCCGTGGTCACGAATGGCGGGAACTTCTTAAGAGGCAAAACGCAAGGTGATTAAGCCTGATTAAGCCCCTTCCAGACGAGGAGCAAAGACACGACGGGCATTCTGATTTGCCCGTAATATTCTCACTTTTCAACAGAGTTACCAGATCAAACAGTCCATGTGAGGCAGTAGTCATAGGCAGGCGAAGCTATGACTTGGACGACACTCGTGATCGCCATCCACTCACAGAATTGGTAACAGTGTCTGCTCGGCGTGCATTTGCCCCTCGTGTGGAAAGGGTCGGAGTGGTTCAACTGGTGTTACTTATATAGAACAGTTTATGAAACATGTCATCATTGCCTTGAAAGGTAATGATGAAACTTTTCATTCATTCATTACTAGCTTTTTTTTTTTTTTTTTTTTTGTACCGCACATGACAGCGAACGATCTTGTCAAGTGGTTCAACTGGATATAATTTACATGCCAGCTAACGATTTTGTCAAGTAGTTCAACTGGATATATTTTACATGGCAGCGAACGATCTTGTCAAGTGGTTCAACTGGATATATTTTACATGACAGCGAACGATCTTGTCAAGTGGTTCAACTAGATATATTTTACATGACAGCAAACGATCTTGTCAAGTGGTTCAACTGGATATGTTTTACATGACAGCAAACGATTCTTGTCGAGTGGTTCAACTGGATATATTTTACATGACAGCGGACGATCTTGTCAAGTGGTTCAACTGGATATGTTTTACATGACAGCGGACGATCTTGTCAAGTAGTTCAACTGGATATATATTTTCTATGGAGCTGTTAGTGAAATAGGTTACAAAGTTTCAGATAGACAGCTATATAAATGACATGGTGGTTATTTAGCCTAATTTGCATGAAAGTGTTGACAACTTTGATTGTGATTGACAGATTATCCCTATTCCTTTTGAAGACTGAACGACGGTCAACGCTAGCTTAGGATTAACAAGCTGTTTCGGATTTCAACTTTTATTATGACACTAAAAATCACACGTTATACACGATAATTACGAGTTTCAGGGAATTGTTTGATGTTGCCAACAGGTTGTTTTACATTTCAACTTTATCACGGCCCTAAAAATCACACGTCATAAAAATGACGTTATATACAAGTTTCAGGAAATTTTTTAATATTGCCAAACAGGCTATCTTATAATTCAAGTTTAGTGTATCATTAAAAATCACATATGATATGAAATAATAAGGCTTAGGAAACAGTGCAATATTGCGTCATAGCTTTGTCTGCATTGAGTACTCTTTTTATTTTTATTTTTAACTTTCCTAACGATCATAGTTTATTATAATAAGAAAGTGCTTGCTAATCCTTCTTTTGCTGCCACAGTAATAATCATATATTGATAATAATTCTTATGCTGTCAGAGCAATAACATAGTTAACAATAATTCTTATGCCATCCCAATAATAATCTAATCAATAAAAATTCCTATGCTATCAAAGTAATCATTTAATGAGTAATAATTTTTATCACAATGATACTTTAGTCAATAATGTTCTTGATGCTATCACAGCAAGAAATTAATGAATAAAATTCCGATGCAATCACAGTAATAATAAAAAAAATTCTTATGCTATCAAAGTTATACTTCAGTCAATGATGATTCTTACGTTATCACAGCAATACTTCAGTCAATGATAATTCTTACGCTATCGCTGTAATATTTCAGTAATAATCTAATCTCTGATTATTTTCATGCAATCACAGTAATAAGTCAGTCGATAATATTTCTTATGCTATCACAGTAATACTTTAGTCAATGATAATTCTTACACTATCAGTACTGCAGTCAATGATAATTCTTACACTATCAGTACTTCAGTCAATGATAATTCTTATGCTATCACAGTAATACTTCATTCAATAATAATCCTTATGCTATCACAGCAATAAACTATTGAATGAAAATTCCGATGAAATCACAGTAATAATTCAATCAATAATTATTTTCATGCTATCAAAGTAATAATTCAGTCGATAATAATTCTCATGCAACCACAGTCATACTCCAGTCAATAATAATTCTCATGCTATCACAGTAATACGTCGGTCAATGATAATGCTTACGCTATCACTGTAATATTTCAGTAAATGATAATTCTTATACTATCACAGTAATAATTCAGTCAGTAATAATCCTTATGCTATCACAGTAATAAACTAATTAATAAAAATTCCGAAGCAATCACATTAATAATCTAATCTATAATTATTTTCATGCTATCACAGTAATAATTCAGTCGATAATAATTCTTATGCTATGACACTGATGCTCCAGTCAATGATAATTCTTAAGCTATCACTGTAATATTTAAGTAAAGGATCATTCTTATTCTATCACAGTAATAATCTAGTCAATGATAATTCTTACGCTATCACAGTCAATAATAATTCTTATGCTATCACAGCAATAAATCAATGAATAAAAATTCCTTTGCAATCAGAGTAATAACAATTATTTTCATGCTACCACGATGACGATTTCATATCTCATTTTCTGGCGAATTTCTGGCAAACGTCTCTTCCTCTTTCCTGCAGACGTATCTCTGAGCAGCGGCATCACAAGCGTGGACGTCATCGTAAGCAATCACGAGGAAAACACTCTGGCGAATTCTCCACCACAGCCGCTCCACTGGGAAAACCTCTGTCACTACATCTGCGACGGCGGGGAATCTTCTGTCACCTACCTCCCGTCCCTTAGGTAATTTTAACTTTTCAGCATAATGAGAGAAGAAAGTTTCTTCATATAATCCGTCCTGTAGAAACTTATTCACTTTTCTCTCCGGATTCTGTTAGACTATTATCACTCTAAAACAATTCTCCTCGTATTTTAATAATTGACTTATATTTTTATCGACTTGTATACACACACACACATATATATATATACTTTATATATATATATATATATATATATATATATATATATATAGATATATATATTATATATAACTCTCTCTCTCTCTCTCTCTCTCTCTCTCTCTCTCTCTCTCTCTATATATATATATATATATATATATATATATATATATATATATATATATGTATATATATATGTGTGTGTGTATATATATATATATATATATATATATATATATATATATATATATATATATATATATATATATATATATGTATGTATGAATACACAAACACATTTATTACAGAAACCGATAAGTGCAAAAAGGAAGTCTGCGTATTTTTTCCCAGAATACCCGGAAACATAGGCGGCTGGTGACTGCAAAGCCAAGTAATCATGACCTTTAGTCCACAAAACTAAATGATGAAATAATCATGGACGAAACAAAAATAAAAGAAAAATGATGATGTAGATCCAAAGGAGGGATGGATCAAGAAGGAAGACAGTGCAGGGAGGAACATTTTTGTTAGGTCATCAATAACAGATGGAAGGAATAATTTAACTGACACCAGAAAATGAAGAAGTTTTTTTCGAATATAAATCAAGAGAAATGAAACTCAATGAGTGATTGTATGATCAGTAGAGTATGTGGATGTGGGTTTAATTTTGCAAATTGAAACATTCTCATGACATTCATTTCTCCTTTTGCAGCAACCAGCCCCAGGAGACAAAGTTTTGATAGACATGAAGAGTGAGCCTTCAAGAAATAACAGACCAGCAACATCACAGGATTGGGTGTTTCAGCTGTAGCTGCTACGAATCGCTCACCTGAGACCTTTCCTATTGGGTCTTTCAACATCTGAAAATCAGAACCTCCAGTTTTCGATTAATCCGATATCATCTTCAGTTATGTTGTCAAACTAATGGAAATTCTCCTATTGGGTTCAAACAATTCGTACTAAATACTGCTGTAGTAATGATAAAAAATTCCAATTGCAAATAACAATAATGAAATGTCTAATGCAGAAACTAACTGGGGAAGATTTTTCTATAGATGTTATATGTAAAATCAAACTAATTATTACAGATACCAAAGTCACTGAGGTTATAAATGACTCAGATTTACTGATGTCTCAGAGATGTGTCTCAATTTCTAATTATGCTAGCAATATAATTATTCATTTTCGTCATACTGACACCATTCAGGAATTTTTGATTCTGTTTAAATATCACTAACATCAGTAACTTGACAAATTGGGTTAAAGAAAATGCATATCATCGGTTATTAGTAGTATTCAAAGAGGACGTGACAAGATAAGGTATTAGCAAGAGCTAATTGTTGTCTGAATTACGCAAAGTCCCTTTAAGAAGCATGGAAAGCATTGCCATTCTTTAATAGGTGCCAAATCTCTGAGATGGGGGTAATCTAACTTGAAACCCCGAAATCATGAAGAATTTCCTTAAAAATCTAAGATAAAATTATGATTTTAGTAATAAAGTGCCTTTTAAACGTACTTTTTTCCATGACCTGATTGTAAAAATATAAATGGCATTTCTGGTTCTCGCAGAAACTAATGGTATAAGTGATTTCTCAAATATATATTAGAGAATTTTTATACTCTGTAACATCTCTCACTATGGATGTGTTTATACTTCACTGCATGTTGCATTTTATGACAATCAAATATATATATATATATATATATTATATATATATATAGTATATATATATATATATATATATATATATATATATATATATATATACATGCATATATATATATATATATATATATATATATATATATATATATATATATATATATATATATATATATATATATATATATATATATAGTATATGTATATACATATATATATATAATTATATATATAATATATTATATATATATATATATATATATATATATATATATATTCAATAGTACGTTTTTACATTTTAGCATTTCCTTATCATTTCTTTGGACAATCCACATATTCAGTGGCCGAGTAGATTACAAAAATAAACTATTTTCAGATTATGGCGTGTACATTCAGAATTTTCTGAAAGGATGTGTTTATACAACTGTTGCATAGAGACAAGTCTTCACTTGTGAATATTCTTAATGTAAAACAATTTAGCTTCTAGTTCATAATTACATATTTATCAATGTCAAATAAGTATTAAGTATAAGGAGAAGATCTAGTGTTCAAATGATACTATGAGAGCTTGGTGGGCAATTTGATAACTTCCAAGAGCCAACTTGTAAGTGATAATCATAACTCTTGAACCCATTCACGAAGTTTCCGCCACAAACTTGCGTGTTACCAGAAAGAAAGGCATTCTATAAAGAAGTTATGACAACCCTGGCATGCATATTGCGTGAGAAGAAGTATTTTGAGTGTTATTTCTCTTGAAAAATGATGAAATATTTCAACAGATTGCTTGTGTATCATTAGAAGACTGATCTTGACATATTCAGCTTGATATGGCATACTATCTGCCAAGATAGGTTTATGAAATTATCACAAATCATTGATACAACTGTTTGTAATTAAATTACTGTAATATGTACTTAGTGGACTGTAAATCAGTAAATATTTTTAATACGGAAATAGAACGTGCTTTGAATCGCTTTATCAATAACCTCATAAATATATACACTATTTACTAAAGCTTCGTTGCATAGGGCATCATAGAAAATCGCTCCCAAGAGATGTAATGTGCTTCTCGAATCCAAGAAATGTCCTTCTGAAGGAGGTATGTTAATTTCTACCATGTTACAAATTCAATGAATAGAAGTTGATTTTGCCTTAATCACTTTTTTACCATAAGAGTGAGTACAAATGCCCAGAAAGTATCAGCTTTAATTCTATTAGTTTGTTTGCTTGTATGGTGTTTTTACGTTGCATGGAACCAGTGGTTATTCAGGAGCGGAACCAACTGCTTTACCTGACTTCCGAACCATGTCGAGAGTGAACTTCTATCACCAGAAAAACACAGCTCTCACCCCTCAATGAAATGCCCGAGAATCGAACTCGAGGCCACCGACGTGGTACGCCAGCACTATACCGACCACGACGGCACTGAGGCGCTTAATTCTATTAGTCTTTTCTTTAAGACAGCAGCATTAAATCTAGTGAAGGATGACATACGACAAAACTTACGTGGATGTGGGAGGAGTATCTTTCAAGCTCCAGCGCCGTTAAAACTCTCGGGCGCACAAGATCTTTCTTGAGATCCAGAACAGAGTTCTGTTTATTCTCAAGAGGTGTGGTTGGTATTATAGGCCGTCCATGAGGTTGGTGTACCTGGACGGCCTAAAATAACAACCACACCAGTGGGGGAATACCCGAGCTATAACACCCACTTCAAACTATCAACACAGGTTAGGCCTAGAGTATCTCAACTCCTCAGGAATAGATGACGTCACCAGCCCATGACTTAATCCTAATAATAATAAAAAACCGAGTACAAATTTCCCAGGTTAGGCCTAGAGTATCTCAATGCCTCAGGAACAGATAACGTCACCAGTCTATGGCTTGATAATAACAATATCAAACGAAATACAAATTTCACAATCACGTCCTTACATTGAATTACAAATGTTTGAATGAAAAATAATATGGAACATTTCGTGAGTATCTTCACTGTCTGTCTTCAACCACTCACTCCCTCAAAAAGACTGTTTCTAATAGGGAAACAAGAAAGGAAAAAATGTCAACCACGATGTTAGCAAAGAAGAACCGGTAGTTTCAAGAAGCTACCTTCGTTTTCAGGGAACCAGGCGGCAAGACGTCCCAATTACCTGACTAATTGTGCTGTTCCTATGAAGTCTTACAGGCAACTGACA
>NC_061107.1:87269591-87287091 GCF_015104395.2 Macrobrachium nipponense
AGTAGCAGTTAAAGAAGTTGGACAGCACGATTGGTGAAAGGATGCGGGAATGGAGGTAACGTTAAAGGCTAAGAAGAAGATGCAGATAGGGGGCACTGTGACTCGCGTTACGGGAGCTATTGCCAATGTTTAGATCCAGTTGGGGATTACCCAGGACGACTATGACGCAAACTACGATCGCAGCATAAGCTGGCAGATTCCACCGCGTCTTGTCAGCATCCGCGATCCTCTCACAGTTGATGCCGATGTATCCACCGGGACAATAGCACTTGTAAGACGAGTGCTGGTTACGGCAGGTACCGCCGTTTCTACACGGGCTGGAGAGACACTCATCTTTATCGAGACAGGCGTTGTGATCCTTGGAGAGTTGGGTTCCATCTGGGCAACTGATGGACGAGATTTGAAAGGTGCCGATGTCTAATAAATATGTGTTTGAGTGTTGTTTTGTCGATTCATATAAACAGCCAGTTACTCCAATCCCACCAGTATTTCCGTCTACTCTATTATACATTATCATCATGCGATTCTGCCTAACCAAAATGTTTTGAGCGTATTTCCTCTTCTCTTTTAACTAATCCAAGCAAACTTTCATCTATAATACTTTTATTTCTAATATTTTCTTGGCTCAATAAATACCATTTTTCAACCTATCAGAGCTTATATAAACAAACAGGAGACCTTCAGTGCACACTTATTTTGGACTGTAAACTGCACGTAGAGGTTAGAGATACCTGTCCCATTGGTTATTCAGACTTACCTACACTCATGTTGCTTCCACAGTTCCTTGCAAGTCAGAGGGGCAATACACGTTATATTAAGGCACTGATTGTGTGAAGCACAATGTGAGACAATGTTGTTGAAAACCGTAGTTTGTGCCCACTGGTTACCAGTGAGTCCAGGAGGCAAAGGCAGCGTTCTACCGTCTAGTCGAAGATCATCTATGCAACCTGAAATTCAAACTACTATCATCATGTCTTTGGCATACAGGGGTTAACTAACATGAAAAATATCATTTGATAAAACATATGCCCAGATTTTTACCATCACTTACATTACTAAATATACATCTATTTTGTGAATTTAGCAAATGAATACATCAGGGGATACCCAAGAATGAATTGACTGGTTACCAGATTTGTAATCGTTCTGCACAATGAAGATGTTGGCACTGGTGTAGTCAGCCTTGCCACCCACATAAATCCCATTGAGCTCGTCTACATCCAGAAGCAAATGCCTCGAAGTGGAAGAGGATTCATTGTACCTGTGACCCTCTCCACCATCCAGAGAGAGAACAACTGTTGGACCAAATCGTTCTAATTGGGCAACATGCCACTCACCATTGTTGACAGCCAGTGCTGGAAGGCACAAGTAATGTTCATCTGGTTTGATGCTATTCAAGTTGTAACGAAACTGTAAGTGACTTTCTTTAATCTCCATAATTACATACAAGTTATTTATTTCATTCGACAGCCTAAAAAGCTCACCGTTTCTTTCCCAGGTTCTAAACCTCAATTGTATATCAATCCTGAATGGGTTTATATTGAAAGACAAACCATATTTAGCGAATGATTCGGCTTTGAAATATGCAGGGACAGTTGGCTCATTACAGTAGGGTCCTTTCCAGCCAGGATTACAATGACAAAAAGGCTCAGCTTTGGAACCATCACATTGTCCATGGGGTCCACACCCGACGATCGTAGCGTTGCGGTTGCATAACTTGTCAAAGCGGAGACATCCCATTTCACTATTCTTATGAAGACTAGGACGGGATAAGTCATAGAAGTGGCTGTTCATTCGAAGGTTTCTGATACAGCCTTGAAATGGTTTCCCCCTAATAAGGCTTTGGCCAAGCTTAGGACTGTGGGGGTAAAGTGGCCGAGCTAGACCACCCACCTGCAAAGGACTGTTAACATTTAATAACTCGTTGAATGGTGGAAGTTTACCATGGCCTTGGCAAGTGGATAGATCCACAAATTTCTCTGCTTTGTCTCCTATTCCGTAGACCTTCGCGTTCTTACACTGATCTATAATTATCTTGGCAATCTGAAAGCAGGGCTAGATGTCAATATATTATTTATTGTTGTAAGTATATATCAAACGACTACGCTTCATGACTGCACAAATATCGTTATAGGCAAGTTCCTCTTTCATAAAATTAAGCAGAGAATGATAACATTACTAATTCTTCATTAAGATCATTTGTATAAAGCACATATTTTATCCTATATTTTAATTTTTTTAATAAAATCATTTTATGTAGTAAAATATAAAAGAATCTGGTAACGTGATTTCCTATTGTTTCATGTTCAGAAATAAAGCATTGAAAGTGAATAAGTGGCCATTTAAACTAAAACATCAGCTAGAAATATTAAAACATCTATACAAATCATGATCAAAAATATTTATATCAAATTAAGATTTCAAAATTTGACACGAATCATTTTGATGCAGAATTATTATTTACAAACATGATAAGGAAACTATGAATAGTAACCAACAAGAGATGCTTCCAGATACAAAAAATATTCATATAATTCTGCAAGATCTAAATAATGTTTAAAGGTTAAGTCACAAAAGTGGGACTTACCTCTCTCTCCCAGAAGACATCTACTCTGTGCCACCCACCATCTGTTAATGGTTCAGTTCCATTAACTTGAAGCTGAAGCAATCCTGATCCAAAATCAACCAGGAACTGGAGTCTACCATTAACAAGTTCCAGGGATATCAGGTCTGTCCATGGATGTGGTTTATCCCCATAGAAAGTGAGTGGGCCATTGTATAACAAGAGCCCTTCATTTTGTGTTGACATAAATTCTACACTCAAGTGAGATGTTTCGCAAGTTCGTAATGGTGGGAACCATGCAAATCCATTTCCCTGAAAATTCCTCACTAGACTTTGGCATCTTGGACCATTGTACCCTTCAGGGCACAGACAGTCTACATTGGACCCTTTTTGCACGCAACGGCCATTGTTAAAACACGGATTTGGCTGGCACGAGTTTTTTACAGGTAAATTTGTACCACACACGCACTCAGGTATCATTTTTATTTGGACTCCAGTAAATGCAGTTCTGTTGGCATCTATTAGATACTGGGGCTGAACCACCTCAATTTTACTAGTGCATGACCCATCACAGTGTAAGTTTTCATACAAACATTCATCTATGCCAACCATGACAATGCTTAATCCAAGATCTCTCTCTATCTCGTCTTTGTGGAACAACAGCAAACCATTCACTTTAAAGGAATTGAAATACCAAGAATCAAAAATGGAAAAGAAAATATCAGTTACTGGTGGTTTCACTAATCTTGACATTATGCTGAAAAAGTCTATGTTGTAAGAATTCACTTCAAATATCTTTGCTAATTTTTCCTTGAACTTGTATGCTATACTTTTCTTGGGTGTCTTAGTTCTGTAATCCCACTCGCTTATAAAATCTTCACCGCTAATAGCTTCAATACGAACTGAACCAGAATTTTTGACAGCTGTCTCAGACACATGTCTCACTTTCACAGTAACAGCACCTTCTGCTCTCGACTGAAATTTAGTGTCGTGCACAATGAACTGGAGATTATATGACGTTTCACTGGCAGCTTGTTTCATGGTAATCATACCTGTGTCCTCATCTAGTTGAAAGTTTGGATGAGGGTTTGTTGCCCACGTGAACCTTTTATCTGCTTTGTCCCAATCGTCAGGGTCACGTACATAAACACGACCAATCTGGGTATCCAGAGCCCTACCTTTATAACTGTAAAAGAGAATATCTTTTTTCCCACTTTCTACTTCGTTATCGTTTTCATCACCAATAAGCACAGTCAAAGTTGAAGTGCCTGACATTGGGGGCACTCCCGAGTCTTTGACAACGATGGGAACACGGTATTCCTTCTGCATCTCGCGATCAAATGTCCTGTGAGAGACAATCTTCGCTGCATTCTCACCATTTGTTTCACTTCGGGAATTCACGACTCCGAAAGAAGACTTAATGTCATCGGGAGCAAGAGGACTAAGTTTGAACTCAAATGGCGGACCATTACCTTTTAACGGGTCGTCAAAATCTACGGCACGAATTTCAGCGAATTCCCCCGGGGGACGATTCTCTTGTAAAACAGGGTAGTAATAGTCAAGGATCTGTGGGGCGTTATCATTGATATCCAACACAAAGACTGTCAGCGTGGTAGTGCCCGTCCTTGCAGGAATACCATCGTCAGTTGCCAAGACCTGAAGTAAATGATATGGTTCAGTTTCCCTGTCAAGTGTTCTCTGAACAATCACAGATCCCGAGTTATCGATGCGGAAATGTTTGTTTTTGTTCGAGCGGCGTTCTATTGAATAGACCACTTTGCTGTGACCACTGTTATCAATATCTGACGCAGACAGAATTACAAGGGTTTTACCAACTGGGGTATTCTCATATGCCTGAACCTCTGATATAGGGTTGATGAACTGGGGTTCATTGTCGTTAACGTCTTTTAACCTCACTCGGACCCAGGCTTTGGCTGTATGACGGGTATCGTGGAAGCCTTCCTCACCTGTGTCACTGACTTCTATCTGGAACTTGAAGCCATAAACCTGAGTAGGATCCTCGAAATCTAAAGGTTTAGCAATCATGAGCGAACCTGTCCCGTCTCTATTTGTTTTCATAGCGAACTTGTCTGAGCCAAAGCCTGATGAGACTAAGATTCTGTAACTGAAATCATTGATCTCATCCATATCAGAAGCAGACACAGTTAGTATAGGACCTATGGGCGTAATTAATTCGCCAGTTTCATCAGTCTCCACGACCCACTCATCTTTGGAGAATTTAGGGGGAGTGTCATTCACATCCAGAACGAGGATGCTTGCTGTACCTGTTCCTGTGGAAGGAGATTTTGTAAATTAATAAAGAGGAACCTTTATCTGTACCTAGAAGAAATAGAAATTATATATATATATATATATATAATATATATATATATATATATATATATATATATATATATATATACTGGTCATTTCTATCAGGTACATATATAATTGCAATAGCCACAATGCCCTCTTAAATTCTTGCATTCTTCGCGCTTTTTTTTTGGATATGCTCATCACCACAAAGCCTTAAGATCCAAGTACAAAGAAATAAAGAAATTATGATGTCCGGTAGTAGGAAACGAACCCGCGGTACCATAATCACGACAAGCTCACGTTGCAGACCTGACCTCGTCGTGATCATGGTATCGCGGTTCGTTTCTCGCATCGGATATCATGATTTCTTCATATTTCTTTGCACTTGAATTTTAAGGCTTTGTAGTGACAAGCGTATCCAATAATGCGCTAAGAATTCGAGAAGTTAAGAGTGCATTGTGCATATTACAATTATATAATATATATATATATATATATATATATATATATATATATATATATATATATATATATATATTATATATATATATATATAATATAATGGATTCTTGAAGGTGTCATCAGTAAATAGCTACTTAAACGAAGAAATGATTACAGGAGCACAATGAATTTTGAACATTAGTTCAGGTGCTTTTCGGATAATGAGATGCTCTGTACATTAAATTTACTTCACAGAACTTTGGCATTTCCTAAATTCTTGGTCATATGCTTTTCAGCTTTTCAGAAGGCGTCGTTACTTTTCTCATATAATTTGCATTTACAATAATAGTTCTTTGAGATATGTCTAAGTTTTTAATATTTTTTATAAGAAAATATTTTCAGTTCATAAGGCGATACTAAAGACTTTTTCATAGATTGATGAATATATAAAAAATAAATCGCAGTTATCAGTTCATAATAAAATCACACTCTAGATAATGATGCCACAAGCGACAAGAATAATATGAAAATATCTGTGAGATAGTGATATAAGGAAACGAAACTAACTTCTATTTTTATCCTGCTATATAAATCTACCTCCCCCACCCGGGTAGTGGTGTCAGTGTACCTTAAGCAGTGCACTGTAGGCATTACTTAAGGAGCTTTGCAGCTTTCCTTCCGCCCCTAACTGCAACATCTTTCATTTCTTTTACTTTGCCTCCGTTCATATTCTCATTCTTCCATCTTGCTATCCACCCTCTCCTCATAATGATTTCATAGTTTAACTGCCACGTTTTCCTCCTGTTGCACCTTCAAGTACTTTTTACATTCAATGTCCCTCAAAGGCCCTTAGCGCCTGGCCTTTGGTCTAAATATTCCATTCCATTCCTAAATGTGCAACCGACCATCACACATTAGAGCAATCTCTTCCTCAATCTCTGACTCACTAAAGATTACCTGTGAATCCTCCACCGTCTGTCGCTACCACCTGCACCAGATAACCTTGGGTCTCCTCTCTGTCCAGACAACACATATTTGTCCTGATAATGCCCGTCCCAGACTCTATTATGAAGACTGGCTTATCAGTTTTCCTCTCGATGGCCACGTCCTTCAGAGTGTAGGTCATCTGGGCGTTTAAGCCCTCTCTTGGGTCGTCGTAGTCCTCCGCTTTCAAGGTCATGACCTCCTGACCTCGTGGGCCGTTTTCCGTGATGTTGCCATAATATAGCACCTGCAAGGAAAGGAAACAAAACAATAAGAAAATCATGAAGGTGTTTTGAGGTGTCTTAATAACATAGGAACAGGTGTCATATGTTGAAAGAGCTGGCAAGAAATATCTCATTGTAATCGGATGTTTATGTATAGGAGGATAAAAATTATATATATATATATAATATATATATATATATATATATATATATATATATCTATATATATATATATATATATATATATATATATATATATATATATATATATTATATATGTGTGTGTGTGTGTGTGTGTATGTATATTTATATAAAGTAGAACAGGGAGAAGATAAGAACACTACTAGAGCGTTCATGCTTTGTATCAAAAGTGGTGGATTAATCTAATGTGCTAAAGACTTCGTTAGCTGCTTTAAGGCTAATTTATACGACTCATCAGCAGTTCACCGAAGTCTCCCATACACACTGCGCCACTCAACTCCATCTCACATTCCCTCCTTAGTTTCCTAGCTTCTGAAACAACTCCTAACCGATACCGTTCCACTTCATCTCCAGCTCTTTCTAAGCCTTTCCTACATCCTCCTGTCACTAAAATATGCACATATTTTGCCAATCTTGGATGACCCATTCTCTCCACATGACTGGAATTATTCTTACCTCTGGGAACACTGGCGGGTTGTCATTTATATCTTTGACCTTGACAACGACCTCGCTGTAGCTGACTAGTCCCGTCCCGCCCTCATCCTGGGCGAAAACTGTTAAAATCCATGTCGGTCGGCCTCTTGGGTAGTCTCGATCTATAGGCTGGGGGGCGTTGCGGGGAGGAGGGGGGGAATATAGGTTACCATTAGCGATCTTTACTGTCACCTAGTTGTATTGTAGGTCGTGTCGAGTATTGAATTTTCTTTTCCTGATACTATCACGTCACGGAGTATTAATTAGTTTCACTTTCGATTTCGTCTGCACAATCTTAATTCATGAACGCTTAAATGTAAATATTATTTGATAATGCACTTACCAAGATTTTTTTTATGAATAAATTGATTTCCATAAGAATCATCAGTTTTGTTGAATATGAAATTTTTTTCTAAATCTGTCACGTCAGCTTCTACTTCGAGATGAATGGTAAGTGGAAAACTGTGCCTATACTTAATATATAAACATAAAAGTTGTTCAAATATGAATATATAATATATATATATATATATATATATATATATATATATATATATATAATATATATATATGTGTGTGTGTGTGTGTGTGTGTGTGTGTGTGTGTATGTACTGCATGTCTTTACATAAAATCAGTACTTAGAATACGAACCTTATTAACAATTATTTCACCAGTGGTAGGTATGACCTGAAACTGAGAGTTGGCTGGATTTTCGACGTCGATTCCTTGACCAGAGAGAGAGAAGACGACAAATTAAGGGTCGATCATAGTCCCCCCCCATCTGTTACGGTGACCTGGAAATAAATAATAATAATAATAATAATAATAATAATAATAATAATAATAATAATAATAATGATCCCAAGACTCCTGAAAAGGAATCTAGAGAAACTTGCGGCTGAAGTAGCTCCAGACTCATGCATAAGAGTGTGATCCTAGAAACTGCGCACATAGTAAGAAAAGTGATGGACTCCTAAGGAGGCAGGATGCAACCCGGAACCCCACACTATAAATGCCACCCAGTCGAATTGGAGGACTAATATAGAGCAAAAAAAAAAAAAAAAAAAGAAAGATAATAATGAATAGGACAACTTTAGAAGCGTCCCTGATAGGTCCAAATACACATGCTTCAGGTTATTTAAAAAAATTCCAGGTGGGGGGATGGGGTAGTGCCGTCAGTGTACCTAATGTGGAGCACCTGACGGCATTACTAAAGGGTTATTACAAGGTATCCTGTACCCTTAGCTGACCCCACTCTTTAGCCTTCTACTTGGCATCCATTCCTGCTCCCTTTCTTCAGTGTTACTGTTCAACCTCTCTAACTATTACTTATCAATGCAACTGAATGTATTTTCTCTCAGATCCATTTTTAGAGCCTTTTACCTCATCCCTTTTATTTTCTTGGTCTCTATTTTGCTGTTCACCTACTCTAACTCCATCTTTTCACTGTCTTAAGCGCTGAATGGCTGAAAGTGCACCTGTGCTGGGCTAGACCGCGTATTTTTCGTAAATGGAATATCTGCAACAATTCTGTATCATTTCTTTCAAATTGAACTTTTGATAATCATTAGGCTAGTGATTTTCCCTTCGCCCAAACCTCTGGGAATGCCGCATAAAGAATCATCATTATCTTGATAAGAAAGAAAAAATTAGAGAAAATTAGGGCAAACTGAAAGAAATATTCCAACCGTATACGAGTATTATAAAAATAGGACCCAATTCGAGAAACGGCAAGGTTTGATAAAGAACATCCCGACCAATTAAGACATTTTTTCCGTGTGCGAATACAATGACGATTCTGAGATACCTCAAGTGCCAATTATCTTGCTAATCCTTTCATTTCTGAAGAGAAAGATTTCGTTGGGAATCAAAAGACCGTTAATGACATAAGGGTTAAAGTCATAGGGCAATTTCATCTAGATTTTGATAATTTTAGTAGCTAAGTTTCATCGCTAAATGAATCTTTTCACCAGCCTGAAAGTCTATATATTAATTAGCTTGACATTTCGTTCGATTAAGAGAAATCATTTTCATCGTTCATGATAAATAAATTGAATCATAGTCTGATAGGTTCTTGATTATTAATCAATATCTACCCAGGCGGCCGCCTCTCTCTCTCTCTCCCTCTCTTAGCCTACTCCTGTTTATGCTTTGTGGCGAAGATTTATTAAACCTTATGGATAGTCGAAGAGCCTAAGATAGACTTTACAGCATAACAGTTCATTGTTATGTTACCACTCCATCAATTATTCGTTTAAATAACACTTGATTTATAGAAAACTTATTGAGCTCTACAGACACGTTCAAGTTGCACAATACCTACAGTGAGAAACTCTCTTTAACCAAAGTTGAGCAATCTAGTTCTTAAGCTCTTACGTGGCTTTACGACAGTTTAATCTAGGCCTAATTATAAAGTCCATATTTAACCTCGAGGAAGTAAACTATTCTAAACAGATATAAGGCTAACATGAATTTCATAGTTCAGATAACCGCACCGAAATCTTATCGCTTTCTTGAAGCGGTTATTTATAGATTCCCACACACAAACAAGCACACAATAACAAAAACGTTACTTAAATGAAGGAAAGTGTCTCTGCCCTCGGTTGCGTTTAATGCAGTAATTCTTGACCTTTTCATGACCACGCCCCCTCTAAGAGTTGGTCGTTTCTTTCACGCCCCCCTTGCATCTATGAGTAAAATTCCCCCCCAGATTTAAAGGAAAAATGAGAAAGAGAAGGGATTTCGAGGGATAGGAAGGGAGGTCAATAATTACAAAACTTGGCGAGCCCAATGAGCTTGACTAGAGTAGTAGACTCTAGGAAAGTAACGTTATAAAGGCGATACTTTTGCATTTTGTCATAAACTTCTGAATATTAGTTCCTCATTCTTGTTAACAGAATAACGAATATAATCAGACTTTTTTGCCCTAGGGCTCGCGGCTCCCCTGGAAATTACTGAGGGATGCGCCCCCCAGGTTAAGAACCACTGGTTCAGTGACTTTATTGTTATTCAGATGAACCTTATTCATATGGAACAAACCCACAGGGGCCGTCGGCGGGAAATTCAAGCATCCGAAGAATAAAGAGTTCTTTTGAAAGCAGCAACTGAAGGACAAATCACCATTGTTATCTAGTTTCAGAAATTTACTCACGAACAAAAATACCACTGAATTATATTTGGCTGTCAGTGGAAACTGGACTTTTACATTACTGTAATTAAATGAATATCATTCCAAGAGCTTAATTAGGAGTGTCTGAGTGGATAATTTAATCATCATTACGACTGAGGTTCATTGAAGCGACGCGGTTTTACCCGAAAAATTCTTTCATGATTTATTTTTTCTTTTTAAGCTGCAGAGGACGGAAAGAATTTTCTACCTGAAGTCGAAGTGAATAATGGAGGTGTTTTTCGTTCCTTCCTTTCCGCCGATTTCCTACTTTTTTGGGGTTAATCCGTGATTAGAATCTCAGACTTTCGAAAAAAGGTCTATTTTTTTTTATCTCGTCTAAGCTCGGCTAAAGATATTCATTTTTATGAAGTACAGTGTGTAGTATCTGCTTGAACTGGGTGTTTAGTATGTATGTATGCATGTATGTGTATATATTATATATATATATATATATATATATATATATATATATATATATATATATATATATGTGTGTGTGTGTATGTGTGTGTGGTGTGTGTGTGTGCGTATGTGTGCGTATATTATACTAAAAATATTTCTATTCACAATTTTCATATTCTGAATATCCCTTAATATCCGCTTCACCAAGGCCTTGGGAGTTGGGAATAGCTTACACCCAAGGGAAATTAGTATAGGATGTTCTTCAGGTATATTAGTGAATTGGATATCAAACGATAAACTCGGTTCATATATATATATATATATATATATATATATATATATATATATATATCTATATATATATATATTATGTTGGTCTGAGTATCAATACTCCTTGCGCTTCATTACCGACCTTCAAGATGCGTTTGGGCAAATCTTCATCGTCCTCCTCGATAATACGCGTCTCGTACAGGTGTCTGTCGAAGACGGGAGGGTTGTCGTTCACGTCCAAAACGTGGACGATAATCGCTGCGTCGTTCTCGTATCGTCCGTCGGACACCGCCAGTCGAAGATCATGCTGTGGACACGAATGGCAGTTTTATTGACAGACAAAACTAATGAGGATTTTAAAGCTAATTTTATTGAGTAACGTCACATAATGGATGGGGTATCTGCCTTACGGGCTTGTGGTTATTCTAATACATTTCATTCATAATTTAAAAGGAAATCAATCATAATTCAATGTAAAAGCTCGAATGAATTGATATCTCGAGAGATAGTTAATTGTGGTTGCTCTGTGTTTACACCATTTTTTAAAAGGAAATAAGCCATAATGTATTGTAAAAGCTCTGATGTATGATATATCAGGACGTAACGTCATTTGTGGTTTTTCTGTGTTGATAGAATCCAAGTTTTTATTTAAAAGGAATTTAGTCATGATGTAAAAGCTCTAGTGACTTGATAACTATGTCCTTGAATTCATTTTAACACTGTATGAAAATTATTCTCAGAAATGTTACAGCAAACAGGGAAATAGTTAGGCCAGTATCATCAAAGAATCTCTAATGTGCCTTATTTCTCACCGAGGCTGTAAAGCTTTTCATGAACCTGTTTACCCTTTACCATTTTCGTAATGAGCCATCTCATGCAATTCAGATCAAAATATGTTGAAAGAAAAATGACATTCGTAATTTTCATGAAATAATTGATTTTGGCTTCCATCCAAAAACATACCGAGCAGGGATATAAACAACACCAGCACCATTACATTGGCTCTTGGTCTTGATCCCCCGCCCCGCAACCCCCACCCTCCTCCCCGTCCCGTTTCTAAACTTTTCTTGGGAAAACTGTCCTCCCGCTTGAACGGTGTTCGAAATTTGATTATTTATTATTTATGCCTTTTACAAATAATACGTACCTTTACAAATGATACAATATAAATGATTATATAACTGTGAATTTTTATTAGTTAACAGTTTAATCCTGACATGCTGGATTTGTTGGTTAATCGAGGCATGTTTTTAGTCTATGGGAGAAATTTCGACATTGTAATAGATATTTCATGGGAGCCTCATTTTGTCCTCTTACCAATATGTTATATAATAAAACCATATACCAATAAAATCAAATAGTGAAAGTGCTTAAACTTGTATCCAAAGATAAGCCGGAAGCCGTTCATAGACAATTCAGAGCCAAGGTCGTATGAAAAATAACAATAACAATAATTTAACCGAAGAAAGAAAGCTTTTGTTTTTTTATAATAATCCAATCCCCCGCCACAAACACCCACTGTGTTTGAAGCATTTCTCTTCTCTAACAGGCAATAGAGGAGAAATCAATTTCAGTCACCCAGACGCTAAGTGATTTCAGAGAAGATTGACGTTGGAGAGCCTCTCTGATCAGAGAGCAATTCTGCTTTCCCCCTCTGGCCCCACGACACTCGAGTAGTATTGTCAATTGACCACAAGGGAATTTTGGAATTACTCCACAAAATAGCAGCTTCGGTTTTTGGATGTTATTCACTTTTCACGAAATCTTGCAGACTTCAATTATGAAATGTGAAACCTTACTAATTACTTTCTTCTTTGGGTGTTGTTATGTCTTGAAGCGGACAATTTGAAAAATCCATACAACAGTAACTCAAAAGAAAAAATCTCAATACTGACCATAACTGAGAGGAAACGATTCAGGCCTCTTTTTTATGAGAAATATATTACACTTTACTCTAATCGATAACGAAAACTTGAAAGCAGGTGGGCATCCCAAGTAATAGCAGCGTGGAGAAGTGCTTATGTCAAGTAACCGCATTCCAAAATATCTTAAATTTAAAGTAATCACACACACAGACACACAGACCACACACACACAGACACACACACACACACACACACACACATATATATATAGATATAATATATATATATATATATATGTATATACGTATACATTCTTACTTAGATATGCTCACCTTATTCTTCTTTTCATAGTCAAGATGTCGGACCAAGTACAGGTCTCCCGTATAATTGCTGATGGCGAATATCTTGTCCTCGTTACCGCCCACAATTTCGTAATACATCCGAGATGCTCGAGAGAGTAAAGTAAAATTATTAACGATAATTTGGTAGTGTGATGATATCGTTTCAAATGCATGTGAATAATATATATATATATATAATATATATATATATAAATATATATATACACAATATATATATACATATATATATATATATATATATATATATATTATATATATATATATAATAATATAATAATATATACTTTAGTGGAAAATTGAAGGGCGTTCTATCAACCAGTAGACATCAGTCGATGCAAGGTGAAGGACAATCCTTTATTCCCATTATTTGTACTTTATTGTCGCGACGTTTCAAGACATAAAGGTCTCATTATCAAGCTAAAAAGAAGATAAAACAAAAGTTAAAATCATAAACTCGGAATACATAATAAAAGTTTTAAAAGTTTACAAATATAAAAAAACAGTACAAGAGTAGGGAGGAGTCAATACCATAAGGTGCTGAAAGCACAGACCGAGTGACAATTCGGGCCGGGTCAGCTTCGACTTTAACTCACGAGAGATACAGAGGTGTTGAGGAAGACTGGGTGTTTAACTGCGGAACGAGTTGTTTAATGAAAAGTGATTCTAAAATAGCTAAATGATGTTCGTTAGGGGATTGGGCCTATAATTTTAAAATCTTTGTAATTCAAGTCATGTTTACATTTCTTTGTGTGCTCGCGTATACATGAAAACTCAGGATTAGTTAATTTGACACCTGTTCTATAACTAACGCCTCGATGAGAATCTAATCTCACTTTGAGTAACCTCCGTGTGGAGCCGACGTACTTCCCTAGATTACATCTAGGGCAATTAAATTAAGGATATACGACTCCTGAGGTCATCAGTGGACTGAGTTTCTCCTTGGTGTTTAAACAGAGATCTGATATTCATTGGGTTGCAAGGTATTAGTTTTAATTCAATTGCAGGAAAAAAACTTTCTATTGACAGTTTCAATTCATGGTAGAAATTTTTGTTATGAATAAATGGGACTCTTGCAAACAATCGTAATTTTGGCACTGTTGGCATTTTAATTTTAGGATGGAAGATATTGTTCAAGAATTTGTACAAGAATTTTTATAAACACCTGTACAAATTCTTGAACAATATCTTCCATCCTAAAATTAAAATGCCAACAGTGCCAAAATTACGATTGTTTGCAAGAGTCCCATTTATTCATAACAAAAATTTCTACCATGAATTGAAACTGTCAATAGAAAGTTTTTTTCCTGCAATTGAATTAAACTAATACCTTGCAACCAATGAATATCAGATCTCTGTTTAAACACAAGGAGAAACTCAGTCACTGATGACCTCAGGAGTCGTATATCTATTTAATTGCCCTAGATGTAATCTAGGGAAGTACGTCGGCTCCACACGGAGGTTACTCAAAGTGAGATTAGATTCTCATCGAGGCGTTAGTTATAGAACAGGTGTCAAATTAACTAATCCTGAGTTTTCATGTATACGCGAGCACACAAAGAAATGTAAACATGACTTGAATTACAAAGATTTTAAAATTATAGGCCAATCCCCTAAGACGAACATCATTTAGCTATTTTAGAATCACTTTTCATTAAACAACTCGTTCCGCAGTTAAACACCCAGTCTTCTAAAACACCTCTGTATCTCTCGTGAGTTAAAGTCGAAGCTGACCCGGCCGAATTGTCACTCGGTCTGTGCTTTCAGCACCTTATGGTATTGACTCCTCCCTACTCTTGTACTGTTTTTTTATATTTGTAAACTTTTAAAACTTTTATTATGTATTCCGAGTTTATGATTTTAACTTTTGTTTTATCTTCTTTTTAGCTTGATAATGAGACCTTTATGTCTTGAAACGTCGCGACAATAAAGTACAAATAATGGGAATAAAGGATTGTCCTTCACCTTGCATCGACTGATATATACATTATATATATACATATATATATACATATATATATATATATAATATATATATTATATATATATATATATATATATATATATATCATGTGAAACCCAAGGATATTCGAAGCAATTGTACCTGGAAACTGAATCGAAAAAGATAGCAGAATAAATATTAAAAAGAATGAAGGCAAAAGCAAAATTACATGAACCGGAGGAAAAATGTGTAACCAGAAAATCTTTTCACTTGAAACAGAATCAAGCGATGGTTTAATGCAGAGAAGAAGATATTATCATTGCCGCCCTGAAATACATAATTACTTCATAATGTACCCGTGACGGGAAAGGGAAAGTGCGAAAGTGCAGGATATTCTATGTCTAATTTAAATTTGTCCTTCGACTTTCTCCGTGATTTCCCTTACTCCGACCCTGACGATACGTACATGCTTACGTACACACACACATATATCTATATATATATACACACACACACACACACACACACATATATATATATATATATGATATATATATATATATATATATGTATTATATATATATATGTATATATATATATATATATATATTATATATATATATATATACATACCTATATGTACTATATATATATATATATATATATATATATATATATATATAATATATATATACCTATATATGACTTTATTATATATATATATATATATATATATATATATATATATATATATATATATACTATATATATAATTATGCTATATATATATACCTATATACTACTCTCTCTCTCTCTCTCTCTCTCTCTCTCTCTCTCTCTCTCTCTCTTTATCTCTATATATATATATATATATATATATATATATATATATAAATGTAAAATACAGTCTAGGTTCTTTACCTTCATCGAGATCCTTGGCTGTGATTGTGAGAAGGGTTTTGTTGACTACCTCATCTTCCTCAACTTCTACCTCGTAGAGGGACTGCTCGAAAAAGGGGGGGTGGTCGTTGTTTTCAGCGAGACCAATCCTGAGGAACTTCGTCACTGCGAGAGAAACAAAGTAAAAGGGAAAAAAGAATCAAATAAAGAGAACGGTTAAAATGATTTGTCGTCTTTTAGGA
The DNA here is from genome assembly GCF_015104395.2 of Macrobrachium nipponense. Classification (NCBI taxonomy): domain Eukaryota; kingdom Metazoa; phylum Arthropoda; class Malacostraca; order Decapoda; family Palaemonidae; genus Macrobrachium; species Macrobrachium nipponense. The sequence continues at coordinate 87,285,944 of NC_061107.1, forward strand.
ATTTAATTTCTCTTTCGATGTTTATAGTTTAGATATCGCCTTGACCTTCGAACTCTCCTAAAATAACCCACATGGACGAGAACCGTTCACTAGTTCTCAAAATTTGTCAAGAATATTTCTGTATGACGCTGATTAAACGCTGGTCTTGAACTGTGGGTAGTATATCTAATTTGTGTGCTTTGTAAGTCTGGTAGCCATCCGGGACAATAGTTAGAAAAAGTCTTTTTAGATTATAATGCGAATGCAATTCTTACTGTTTCCTTAAAGATAATAAATTTTCCTTCCGAATCATTCGTTTAAAAGAAAACACCCAATCGCTTCGAAAACATATATTCAGACAAGACTCCAGCCTTATCATCACAGATAAGCTTTTTCGAAACTCCCAGGTTCTCTTTCCAAGGTCTGCTTTATCGACAAAGTTGAGATAAGTGGAGCGAGTGGTCTTTTCTCTCTCCCTTTTTTTTTTTTATAATTTCATTATGCCCACGATCTCGAGTCCTGAAGGATAAGATGAGGGCGAATAAAAGGATGGCTCTTTTGTCCTGTAGTATTCCAGCGGCGTTCCTTTGGAGAAGGACATAAAAAGGACAGAATCTTTCAGGGCATTACCTGGAATTCATGGAGTTTCAGCATCTGCTTGTTTTATTTTAAGAACGTTCGCATGTCTTCTAGTACACTCTCATGTGGCACCGAGAGCCAGGTGACGTGGGATGCTACTAAAGCTGTCATCTTGTATGACATTATACTTCATTGCTTTTATGAGTATATATATGAATGATAGATTCTTATGTTCCATTGCGGTTAAATTTTTCTGAAGTGTGCACTGCACTATATTTCGGTGGAATAACTACAGTATCATTCGCTCTGAGAATGAAAATATACCAGCAGGAGATATTTTTAAATGATGTACTTCCAAAGCAGCTCATTGTAAGTAATTTTTTCCATTAGAGCTTCATGTTTAAGCTTTCTGTTTAATTCCTAAGGATGCAAAAGGAGCCTTGACCATTACCTCTTTCGAAAGAAGTCGCCATCGTGCACTTTTAATAATTAAAAGATAAAACTTCATGATACCTACTCATTAGACAGTACATCAAAGTAATACACAAATGTAATGAAGCTTTGATTTGCTGAATAATAATAATCAATAA
>NC_061107.1:87297091-87302091 GCF_015104395.2 Macrobrachium nipponense
CGGTGCCTACATAAGACTCTTCACCAGCTCCTCCCAAATTCTTGTTAGCCCTGCCTACTGGACTGTTCATTAGGGTGTGTTAGTGGTGTGGCGTGACTCTTGATGAAGAGTCCTGTAGGTGGGGCCAACAAGAATTTGGGAGTAGTTGGTGATGAGTTTTACGTGTGAACCGTGGGGTGAAGCCTAGTGTAAATTCACCTTTAGGATTTATGGAGGGAAGCTGCACAATGGATGGAATATTTTGCATAAGGCAGCTGATGGACAAATTCAGAGAAAAACAAAGCGACCTGCATCTGGTATTCATAGACCTTGAAAAGGCCTATGGCAGAGTGCCAAGGCAAGAAATATGGAGATGTTTGAGGGAGAAGATGGTGTAGAAAAAGTATGTCAGAATTATTCAGGAGATGTACATGAATGTGTATACTAGAGTGAGAAGCAGTGTTAGAAAGGCAGATGGATATGAGATAGGAGTTGGATTACACCAGGGGTCGGCACTTAACCATTCATCAACAACATCGTGATGGGTGTAATGGCCAAGGTTGTTAGAGAAACAGTGCCATGGTACATATTATATGCAGATGACATTTGTTGTGTTCAGAGGGGAGGGGAGAAGTTGGAGGGGAGGTTGGAGAGGTGGAGAGCAGCACTTGAGGAGAGATGAATGAGAATAAGCAGATAAAAAAACTGAATATATGTGTTCCAGTATTACTGAAGATGGTGGAAATAGCATAAGATTGGGTGGGGTAGAAATAAAAAGAGTACAGAAGTTCAAGTAATTGGGGTCCATATTAGAGGATAGTGGACGCATGGACCAAGAAGTGAGACATCGAATTCCGGCAGGATGGAATAACTGGAGGTCTGCATCTGGGGTCCTCTATGACAAGAAGGTTCCTCTGAAATTGAAGGGAAAGTTTCATAGGACGGTGGTCAGACCAGCAATGCTATATGGAACAGAAACAGCAAGTATGAGGAAAATGGAGAAGATGGATGTAGAAGAATTGAGAATGTTGAGATAGATATCGAGAGTAAGAAGGGAAGATAGGAGTAGAAATGAGTATATAAGAGGATCGACAAAGGTAGTTGAAATATCAAAGAACAGGAGGGAAGGCTTCGATGGTATAGACACCTGTTATGAAGAGAGGAACATACAATGGAAATGGAAGAAAGAAGGGAAGACCAGGAAAGAGATGGCGTAATTGTATAGGGGAAGATATGTTATTGAAAGGTATTAATGAGAACGATGCACAGGACTAACATCGGTAGAGACGAGTCATTCATAACGGCAACCCCATATAAAAACGGGTTAAAACTGGGAAGAAGAAGAAGAAGAAGAAGAAGCATTATCAAAGGATGTTCCAGGGGAAGGATATAAAATATTACTGCTCTTGAAGGCAGAACTATTCAACTTTAATGCTGACTAAAGTACGTTTATGAAGATGAATGATTATTATTATTTTTTTTTCTCTCTATCACAGTCCTCTAATTCGACTGGGTGGTATTTATAGTGTGGGGTTCCGGGTTGCATCCTGCCTCCTTAGGAGTCAATCACTTTTCTTACTATGTGCACCGTTTCTAGGATCACACTCTTCTGCATGAGTCCTGGAGCTACTTCAGCCTCTAGTTTTTCCAGATTCCTTTTCAGGGATCTTGGGATCGTGCCTAGTGTTCCTATGATCATGGGTACAATTTCCACTGGCATATCCCATATCCTTCTTATTTCTATTTTGAGATCTTGATACTTATCCATTTTTTCCCTTTCTTTCTCTTCAACTCTGGTGTCCCATGGTATTGTGACATCAATGAGTGATACTTTCTTCTTGATTTTGTCAATCAAAGTCACGTTTGGTCTATTTGCACGTATCACCCTATCTGTTCTGATACCATAGTCCCTGAGGATCTTTGCCTGATCGTTTTCTATCATTCCTTCAGGTTGGTGTTCGTACCACTAATTACTGCAAGGTAGCTGGTATTTCTTGTACAGGGTCCAGTGGAGGGCTTTTGCTGCTGAATCATGCCTCTTTTTGAATTGGTTCTGTGCAAGTGCCGAACATTCGCTTGCTATGTGGTTTATGGTTTCATTTTTTGTATTGCACTTCCTACATACGGGAGAGATGTTATTTCCATCTATCGTTCTTTGAAAATATCTGGTTCTTAGGGCCTGATCTTGTCCCACTGTTATCATTCCTTCAGTTTCCTTCTTGAGCTCTCCCCTCAGTAGCCATTGCCACGTGTCATCGCTGGCTAGTTCTTTAGTCTGTTTCATGTATTGTCCAGGCATTGGTTTGTTATGTCATTCCTCTGTTCTGCTTGTCTTTCTCCTGTCTCTGTATATTTCTGGGTCTTTGTCTACTTTTATCAGCCCTTCTTCCCATGCACTCTTTAGCCACTCGTCTTCACTGGTCTTCATATACTGCCCCAGTGCTCTGTTCTCGATGTTGACGGAGTCCTCTATGCTTAGTAGTCCCCTCCCTCCTTCCTTTCATGTTATGTATAGTCTGTCCGTATTTGCTCTTGGGTGTAGTGCTTTGTGTATTTTCATATGTTTCCTCATTTTCTGGTCTATGCTGCAAGGTTCTGCCTTCGTCCATTCCACTATTCCTGCGCTGTATCTGATTACTGGCACTCCCCATGTGTTTATGGCTTTTATCATATTTCCGCCGTTGAGTCTTGACTTGAGTATCGCCTTGAGTCCCTGCATATATTCTTTCCTGATCGTGTCCTTCATCTCTTGATGTTTTATATCCCCTCCTTCCATTATTCCTAGGTATTTGTTTCCCATCTCATCTATGTGTTTGATGTTGTTCCCATCTAGTAGCTTTATCCCTTCAGTCCTTGTTACTTTGCCCTTTTGTATGTTGACTAAGGCACATTTTTCTATTCCAAACTCCATCCTGATGTCCCCAGATACAATCCTTACAGTCTGGATTAGGGTATCTATTTCCTTGATGCTCTTACCATACAGCTTGATGTCGTCCATGAACATCAGATGGTTAATTCTGTTGTGTCTTTTCTTGAGTTGGTACCCAGCATCCATCTTCTGTAGTACTTTTGTCATGGGAATCATGGCTACTACGAAGAGTAGTGGGGACAGTGAGTCGCCCTGGAAGATCCCTCTCCTGATATTAACCTCTGCTAGTCTTGTATTCCAGTTGCGCATTGTATTTTTGAGGAAGCTGATGGTGTTTTCCTCTGCCCCATATATTTGGTTTTCCTTCTCTTACTATTTTTCATTACCATTTTGTCTATCAGGAGCTGGTCTTTTGTGCCCCTACACTTCCTTCTGCAGCCTTTCTGTTGGTGGGGGATGGTGTTTGATCCTCTAGGTAGTTGTATAGCCTTTCGCTGATGATACCTGTTAGTAACTTCCACATTATTGGTAGGCAGGTGATAGGCCTGTAGTTACTGGCTATATTTCCCTTACTCTTGTCTTTCTGGACTAAGGATGTTCTTCCTGTGGTTATCCATTTGGGCGCATGGTGATTTGTGATACAATGCTGGAGTTGTTCTGCTATTCTTGGTTGTAGGGCCTTGAAGTTTTTGAGCCAGTATCCATGGACTTCATCAGGACCTGGGGCTTTCCAGTTTGGCATTTTCTTTAGTTGGTGTCTGACTGTGTCTGTCGTGATCTCTCTGAATCTTTGTTTTATTCTCCCTGTTTCTTCTTCCTTGACTTCCTGGAGCCATGTTGCATGTTTGTTGTGTGATACCGGATTGCTCCATATGTTTTCCCAGAGTCTCTTACTTGGTTCGGCTTCAGGAATTTCTTGGTGGTTAACTTCTCCTCTTAGTTGGCTGTATAGTCTTTTCTGGTTGGTTCCGAATAGTTTGTTCTGTTGGTATCCCTTATTCCTGTTCATGTAGCATTGGATCTTATGTGCTTTGGCCTTAAGCCTCTGTTTTACATCTTCTATTGTGTTGTTTAGTCCCCTCTCCTGTACTTTGTATGTCTCGCTCAGTTCCTCCCTTGTTTTCTTGCTTCTTAGCCTTTTTTCTGCCATCTCTTTCAGTTTACTCAAGTCAGATCTCATCACCATGATTTGCTATTCCAGGCGCCTTTTCCAAGACGGTTGCTGTTTTGGTTTCTGTTGGGTTGGTTGTGCTGGTGGTATTGGTGTTCGTATCCCCATCAGTTCTGCTACTAATCTTGCTCCTGCATATGTCAAGTTATTTGTTTCTGTGATATTGGTGGTGTGTATTAGTCTCATTATTTCATTGACTTCACTTGTTTTCTTCCTTAATTTCTTGGTGTTGTAGGCTTTCATGGAGGGGATCTTTGTTCTCTCTGAATCTGGCTTCATCCATTGTGTGATCTTTTCTACCCATTCCGTCCTGTATGTTACTTCGTCGGTGTTTCTTCGTATGTCGTTGTTTGATACCTCATCATCCCTGTCGTCTACTGTGGCATCGTCTCTCAGTTCGTCTTCTTGTAATTCGTTGCCGTGTGTCATTTCCCTTTCCAATTCCTCTTTCTGTTGGGGAGAGCCAGTTCTTTTTCTATATGTTCCTTACTTGGTCTGCCAGCCTCTGCTCTGTTTGGGGGGTGTTATTCCTCTCATTCCAGATGTTGACCAACCTTATTCTATATCCTCTCTCCATCGGGTTGCTTTTGATGTAGCATCTCCATATTTCCTTATTTTCTTCTCTTGTCCATTTCTTCCTCTGGTTTACTTCTGTAGCTCCAGTCTCTGGTTGCTGGTTACTGTCGTTGTGGTGGTCAGTTGCTGGATGACGACCTCCAAGTACCTGACCGTCTCCCCTTCCCCATTCAATGGGTTGAATACCTGGCTGCCGGACGAAGCTCCTCTGTTGCCAGAGATTCCATTTACGTCGTTGTCGTTTAATCCTTCATTTCTTTCCATCATTGCTGAGTTTTGATATGTAACCCTTAGCTGGACCGTACCCCATCAGGAATAGGTACTCATTTACAGCTGAGTAGACTGAGGAAATTATGGCAGAGATCCTTTCCCAAGGAATCAACGCCGAGGAGAGCGGTCACCCAT
>NC_061107.1:87307091-87314591 GCF_015104395.2 Macrobrachium nipponense
TATATATATATATATATATATATATAATATATATATATATATATATATAATATATATATATACATATATATACATATATATATATATATATATATATATATATATATATATATATATATATATATATATATATATATATACATACACACACACACACACACACATATATATATATATATATATATATATATATATATATATATATATATATATATATATATATATATATATATATAATATAATATATATATATATATATATATATATATATATCTTGGTCATTTAACAGAGCGCTTATTTTATCAACATAGTGTACTCGGTCCAAAATAGTAGCAATAACATTATCTTCATCTGCCCTGGTTATGTGAATATCTTTGTCCAAAGTCTTATTCAGACGTTTTGGAAGGAAATTAAAAGTACAATCAATGTACTGAGTATGCATCATACACAACACCATTTGCCGAAGTTGAAGGATTGAACTTCAGTCCCAGTTCTAATAGACTCTTCATATCCAAGAAGAGGACCATTGGAAGACGAAATTGTTGTGCATATTCTAACCAGTCACATATTTCAACTTCCTATGTGGAATATAACTAAATAATATATCTTCGTGTCTAAGATTGCCAGTAATCTATCTATATCTATTTATCCATCATATATATATATATATATATATATATATATATATATATATATATATATATACAGATACACATATATATACATGCATACATATACACACACAGACACACATATATAATATATATATATATATATAATATATTATATATATATATATATATATATATATGTGTGTGTGTGTGTGTGTGTGTGTGTGTGTATACACACCTATGTATATCAAAATCGTCTTCAGCATTGTCTGTTGGCAGTTAGTTAAAGTAACACATATTGTCATATAAAAATGACATTAGTGAAGATAATAATTAACAATATTAATTACCGACGAAATGAAGACTGTGAAACTGAGAACAAAGTAAAGGGAATTTTCGAGATTCCCTGTAAGAATGAAGAAAAGGTAATCTCCGACATTGCCCTGTGAGAATAACGCAAATGGAATCCCTCAGATTTCTCTGTAAAAATAAAGAAATGGGAATCTTAGAGACTCCCCTTTAAAAATGAGATAAAGGGAATCTAAGAGTTCCCTGTAAGGGTAAAGCAAAGGGAATCTCCTAGAATCCTCTACAAGAATAAAGTCAAGGGAAGCTTTGAGATTCCATTGTAAGGATAAAGTAAAGGGAATCTTCGAGATTACATTGTAAGGACAAAGTAAAGGAAATCTCCGAGATTCCCCTACAAGAATAATGTAAATGGAATCTTCGTCTTCGAGATGCCATTGTAAGGATTAAGTAAAGGGAAACTTAGAGATTCCATAGTAGGGGTGAAGTAAAGGGAATCTCCGAGACTCTCCAGCGAGAATGAAGTAATATGAATCTCTGAGAGTCCTTGTAATAAAGTAAAATCCAAATGTTCTGCAGAAAGTGCATGTAATTTTCATTTTCGGGTGAACAATTGACACGTTGAACATTAATAAATTACTGCAATGGAGAACTCATTTAATTTCATGGAAGCATATCAAACTTGATTATACTGCTATTTGTAAGAATGATTTACTTCTTTATGCTTCGTTAACACTCAACGTTAAGGTCACAGCCATAAGTTAATACTATTATCTTAATTACACACACATGTATATGCATATATATATATATATATATATATATATATATATATATATATATATATATATGAATAACTTGATCACATGTATATAAAACGTGATGCTATGTATAAATAAAGGTGATGCCACGGAGGAAAATTGGAAGGCGAGAAAGCCAAGAAAATTCGGTCTAACACGACCCTAAGTAAAGGGTCGTGTTAGACCGAATGTTCTTGGCTTTCTCGCCTTCCAATTTTCCTCCATAGTTTACCTTTATATTAATTATATATATAGATAGATAGGTAGGAGATAGATAGATAAATGTATATACAGATTTATATATTAATATTTATATATATAATAAAATATATATATATATATATATATATATATATATATATATATATTAATATATATATAATTTTAAAATAGGGTGTCCAATACTAGCGCCTACCATCTTTCTCATGTCATTAAATACTGCATATTGTACAATTCTGTCTAGATATACTATAGAAGAGATATCAAGAGCTCTATTTACATGTTATTAGGCTTTACATTACATTCAGAGTAAGAAGCTTCCTTCGAGTATGCTTTTGAATATCCTACTTAAAATGAAAACACGCAGAAAGAGCCATTATCATTTTTGTTATGGAATTAGTAAAAAGAAAGGAAAGTAATATTTCTGTTTCTGCCATTAGGGATTTGACGTTTGTAAATTTAAAATTATTTTGACTAATAATAATAATAATAATAATAATAATAATAATAATAATAATAATAATAATAATAATAATAATAATAATAATAATAACAACTTTATTAGGGCTTCAATGTTTGGAAACATTGATGCTTTTTTACCAAGTAAATAATAATAATAATAATAATAATAATAATAATAATAATAATAATAATAATAATAATAATAATAATAATAATAATTGGAAAATAAATCCACAGTGATATGTCGGTTTGATTTTGTTATTTAAAGTAACAAAATCAAACAGACATATCACTTAGGATTTACTTTCCCACTTTATTGACTCGTGTGATTATGAGTTTTCTTTTAATAATAATAATAATAATAATAATAATAATAATAATAATAATAATAATAATAATAATAATAATAATAATAATAATATACGTGCTTACCATAATTCCTAAAGCTCTTCAAAACAGAACGCAACCTCAGTCCATAAAACAAAAGATAAAAAAAAAGTAATCACACCTGAACATATTAAAAAAAGAAAATGAAATTCTCTGAACACCACAGTCGGTTGAATGTCAACACCTCTACAAAGGACTTTCATTATGCATGAAGACACCCAATCAAGAAAAGTGATTCCGAATGAAAGGCATCCAAGATGAAATGAAGCAGATTGGATTGCAAAAGTGTAATTTCATCTCCCACGGCACCCAGTGAAGGGAAATGTTGATGATCTTGAATTTTGCTCAGAAAAAAACACTGTCCATAGCCAAGGCTTAATCTCCCTGAATGATGTTCAATAGGGTGACTGACCTATAATTTTTGTTTTCATAGAATTCGGGAGTATATGTAACAGACGAGAATACAGTATGTGACGAGATAAATCCCGGAGCAAGTAAAGCACTAAATTATGTATTCAAACATTAAGCTACAGTTAATCCATTAATAACAAAAACTTATTATTACTTGGGAATCTGTTGTCCAAAAGGTATTACAAATCACAGAACAAGTAGAGCACTGAATTACTATTAAAATATCAAACCACATTTAACTCATTAATAAAGAATTTATCATTTCCTTGTGAATCTCTGTGATCCAGAAGGAGTTACATATCAGTGAAACTACCATGACTAGGGTGACGGTTGATTTATCTAAACCAGGGGTTCTTATCAGCATGGTATCCATACCCCTTGGGGCCATGAGAACCACATGCTGTGGATCTCTGGATATTTGCATATATTTGAGTTTCATGTGCCAATGCATACATGGGTACATTTTGTAAATAAATAACTATATAAAACTATAATGCTTTTAATTTTCTTGTATGTTCTATTCCTAGCTATTCATACCTAAACAGCTAAACTATGTATTAAACTAAGTATATTAAGTTATACTGTCAACAAATTGAACTTAAGTGAACTTAAGCAAAGGGGGCATGGAACCAAATTGGGAAATTCATTGGGGTCTCTGGAGCCAACAAAAGGTTAAGAACCATTGATTTAGACAATCGAATCCGGCCCTTGTTCCAACCCAAGACGGTATAGGTTCGAATCCTAGCCAGAATAAGTTTGTTTATCATATATAAACTATGAGGACGCTTCGACAAGTCGAATTCTACTATTGAACCTACCCCCTCCCCCCCAAAAAAAGTAAAGTTTTAGATCCTGGTCTGAGAATGTGCACTTCTTTTTGATTTAAGGTTTATTTATGTTGAAGGTGCAATACGTTAGATATTAATTGATATCCCTAAGTACACAAGTGACATGTGCCATGGTAGGAATGCACTATCATATAAGAACACATGGACGAATGCGCACACTCATCTCACACAAAAACCCACACACACACACAGACACACGCGCGCGCGCGACACACACACACTCACACACACACACATATGTATATATATATATATATATATTATATATATATATATATATATATATATATATATATATATATATATTTTTTTTTTGAAATAAACGAAGCGACATACGGAAAGAGCACGATAAGAATAAAATAGTAATTTTTTTCTTTAATATTTTCCAAACAGATGCAACTGATTCCGTGTCTTTATGCGAACAATATCTATAAAAAGAAGAAAAAAATTCAATGCCACTGTAGAGCCATAACTTCTCTTGATTCTTCTTGTCCTTGGTTGAATGAGGATCGTGATCCTAGCGATAGATGTAATGATATATCATTACTGCTTTATCATGGAATGCAGGATTCGTATATCAATTATTTGCCCACTAAATTCTAAAGCTGGAATACATTTGAAACTCTTAAATCAGAATCTTCGAGTCAAAGAAAAGGGCCTCAATTTCAGCTCGTATCACCGTGTTCTTCATCCTTAGCTCTCTCTCTCTTTCTTTGATTCATGGTGGGACGTCAGTCTCGCGAAATGTCCGTTAATGTGACACCATTCACCGTTTACGTACTGTGGCGCCCACGTATGCAATGGCCTCCCAGCTCCTGAACGGAAACCAGGGAAGTAGTAGTTCGCCGTAACGCCAGTGACCGCGTTCCGGGAAGTCCGCGACCATACCTCTGCTCACTGAGGCTCGTGAACCAAGACTGAATTTAGCCAGGCTTCGGCGAGTCATGCGAACTATGCTCAGAAGTGGATGCGCCTTGGTAGCAGACTAACGCTTATTCCAATATAATACTATCTAATGCCCAGTAGTTTAATGATTTGTAAGAATAATTGCAATCATGTAATGGACTGGATAAACGTTTTTGAAAAGAACAATTGGAAAAGTTAAGATTTTGCCCATGGTTTTCATTAGTAGTATTGGTATCATGAGAATTGTGAGACTATTCCGCAATAATATTCCAGGGTCATGTGGATGAAAGAAACTGCATTTTTAAAAATTATCTGCGAAAACATTTTTTTTACAATTCTAAGTCAGCTATTGTGGACTTTGTCCACAAAAGGTCAACGAAAGCAGCCAGGAAATATTAGCATGTATTTTAAAGGATGTTTCCACATGCACACATACCACACACTCACACGCATATATACATACATACATACATACATACAATACATTAAATAATTATAAATAGGTATTTATAATATGTTAATATAATATATACATTATGTATATATCATATATACTATTATATATATATATATATATATATTATATATATACATCATACATACATATATATATATATATGTATAATATATATGCATATTATATATGTATATATATATATATATATATAATTATATATAATATAATATATATATGTATATATAATATACATATATGGTATAATTACGATATATATAATATATGTATATTATATATATATATATTATTAGAGTATATATACAGACATACATACATACATACACACACACACACACACATATATATATATATATTATATATATAGATAATATTATTTATATATATAATTAATATATATAATATCGAAATATATATATATATATTATAATATATATATATTATTATATATATAATATATCGAACTACAAATGTCCTTTAAGATCTAATTCGCTCTACCTCGGAATTAATATATTTTCATATATGCTTAACCGAGAGGAATTTATTAAGCGATAATAGAATTGGCGGAGTGTCGGGGTGGTTTAAGGCTTCACTGCCAGTCCTGGAATTGAGAGGTCGCTGGTTCGCGCCTGTCGATCACCAATTCTATTATCGCTTAATAAATTCCCCCTCGGTGAAGCATATATGAAAATATATCAATTCCGAGGTAGAGCGAATTAGATATTAAAGGACATTTGTAGTTCGATATATGTATATGAATCACGGTAATGTGATAGACTTATATATATATATATATATAGTATATATATATATATATATATATATATTTTATATATATATATATATATATATATATATATATATATATATATATATATAAATATATATATATATTATATGTATATATATATATATATATATCATATAATATATTCTTATTAATAATATATATATATATATATATATATATACACGAGTAATAAATTATTACTGCACTCAGAAAAATGGGTACTCTTAGCCGTTGATCCCCAGAAATGCTAGCAGTACTTATCATGAAATATCAATAATTCATTTTGCATTAAGGCATATTTGCAAACTTCTATTTCCAAAAATTCGTCATGCGCAAAGGATATTTTTGGGGAGACGACGCGACTCCTAATTTGCTGTTGAATAAACAGCAGTAAACAAGATATTATCTTTGTAAGCGAAATGAACGTATAGTTTTCGAATTTTATCGTATCGAGAGCGCTTCAATAGTTCGTTTGCCGAACAAAATGACTATTTTTCTCCCTCTTGAATATGTGATCTCTTCTTTCTGTACTTCCCATTACCTTTTGTTAATTCTTTCACATGAACACCATATGCCTTGATAGCTTGAATTTGAAGTCAATAGCCCCTTTGGGCTTGTTCCATATGAATAAGGCTCACCTTCTAAATAATAATAATAATAATAATAATAATAATAATAATAATAATAATAATAATAATCTTATCTTACTATACCATAAAGGGCGTTATGTCTGTCTGTCCGTTCTGTCCGTCCGTCTGTCATTCAATCACGGTCAAATGACTGGTCCGATGGGCATGAAACTTGGCAGGGTTATAGTGGGGACCCCTAAGATGGTTTATAATGGGGTTCATGGTTTGCTTGCATTTTTCAAGTCATATTGGGGTATTTGCTTTGTTTTTATTTTTTTATTAAAGGTTTTTTGGTTATTGATTTGTTTATTTTTTTTTTTTGATTTGTTTTTGTTTTTTTTTATTTTTCTTAACCGTGTAATTTTTTTATTTTGTATAACCCTCCCGCCAGGCCCCCACCCCAACCCCCACCCCCATCTCAGAAGGGGGTGGGGAGAGAAGGGATTCCCAGAAACTGAGATAGTTTCTGCTGCCCGTGAAACGGAGCTGGTTATGTCCGTAGACTTAGTTACTTTACGAATTTATCATACATAATAGTTAAAAAACACTTGCGAGTCACTTATATGAAGTGGCAGATGAATATGCATTTAGTGAGGATTGGTAAATTGCTATATAATAATAATAATAATAATAATAATAATAATAATAATAATAAT
>NC_061107.1:87319591-87352091 GCF_015104395.2 Macrobrachium nipponense
CAATGACATAATAGTTAAAAAAACACTAGCGAGTCACTTATATGTAACAGCAGATGAATATGCTGTTAGTAAGATTGGTAAATTGCTAATAATAATAAATAATACTGAAAAAGATTAAAAATCTTGATTTTTGTTTTAGCACACACAGATCCTTTTAGAGCAACTTGTAATTCATGACTTAGACTGGAATGAATGACTCCAGATGGCATATCTTTGTTAATAGCAAAACATGCAAGAAAACAAGGCAAAGCAAGTATTTAGAACAGATAACCTTCCTTTTTCTTATACTGTTCTCAAACACGAGGTGTCGTCACTTTCAAAACTACCCTCTTATATAGAGATAAGATAGGCCGAAGAATCATAAGGATATGATAGTTTCCAGTAAATATGATATTGTTCATTTTGAAGCAGATCACGAGATTATTTCTTATTACTAAGACCAATGGACACAAAATTGCATCGCTACAAACATCTGTTCCTCCTGGAAGACCTTTCTTCAGTGCTAAATGGAAATTTACCTTGAAGTGGAATTATTTGATTTCTTATTATTATTAATATATATATATATATATATATATATATATATATGTATATATATTATATATATGTATATATATATATAAATATCGGAGCTACAATGTCCTTTAATATCTAATTCGCTCTACCTCGGAATTATTAATATTTTCATATATGCTTACCCGAAGGGGAATTTTTTCTCGATAATAGATTTGCCTGGACCAGGGCACGAACCTATGGATCCTTTCAAACCCAGGAACGTCAGTGAAGCGTTACCTACTACACCACCGCGAAAGGCTAAAAGTTTCATGTCGCCTCTCACCCTCATATACCTTTCGCGCGCAGGTAATTAGTGGTTTGGAGACAACATCAACCCACCTTCGACTCCGGTAGTGTTTGTAGTGCTTTTGACAGCACGTAGCCAATCTATAAGTCATATCACATTTCCGTGATTCATATACAAATATCGAGCTACAATGTCCTTTAATATCTAATTCGCTCTACCTCGGAATTAATATATTTTCATATATGCTTAACCGAAGGGGAATTTTTTCTCGATAATAGATTTGCCTGACCAGGGCGCGAACCTATGGATCCTTTCAAACCCAGGAACGTCAGTGAAGCGTTACCTACTACACCACCGCGAAAGGCTAAAAGTCATGTCGCCTCTCACCTCATATACCTTTCGCGCGCAGGTAATTAGTGGTTTGGAGACAACATCAACCCACCTCGACTCCGGTAGTGTTTGTAGTGCTTTTGACAGCACGTAGCCAATCTATAAGTCATATCACATTTCCGTGATTCATATACAAATATCGAGCTACAATGCCTTTAATATCTAATTCGCTCTACCTCGGAAATTAATATATTTTCATATATGCTTAACCGAAGGGGAATTTTTTTCTCGATAATAGATTTGCCTGGACCAGGGCGCGGAACCTATTGGATCCTTTCAAACCCAGGACGTCAGTGAAGCGTTACCTACTACACCACCGCGAGAGGCTAAAAGTTCAAATGTCGCCTCTCACCCTCATATACCTTTCGCGCGCAGGTAATTAGTGGTTTGGAGACAACATCAACCACCTCGACTCCGGTAGTGTTTGTATTGCTTTTGACAGCACGTAGCCAATCTATAAGTCATATTCACATTTTCCGTGATTCATATACAAATATCGAGCTACAATGTCCCTTTAATATCTAATTCGCTCTACCTCGGAATTAATATATTTTCATATATGCTTAACCGAAGGGGAATTTTTTTCTCGATAGATTTGCCTGGACCAGGGCGCGAACCTATGGATCCTTTCAAAACCCAGGAACGTCAGTGAAGCGTTACCTACTACACCACCGCGAGAGGCTAAAAGTTTTCATGTCGCCTCTCACCCTCATATATCTTTCGCGCGCAGGTAATTAGTAGGTTTGGAGACAACATCAACCCACCTCGACTCCCCGGTATGTTTGTAGTGCTTTTGACAGCACGTACCAATCTATAAGTCATATCACATTTCCGTGATTCATATACAAATATCGAGCTACAATGTCCTTTAATATCTAATTCGCTCTACCTCGGAATTAATATATTTTCATATATGCTTAACCGAAGGGGTAATTTTTTCTCGATAATAAATAGATTTGCCTGGACCAGGGCGCGAACGTTCCTGGGTTTGAAAGGATCCATAGGTTCGCGCCCTGGTCCAGGCAAATCTATTATCGAGAAAAAATTCCCCTTCGGTTAAGCATATATGAAAATATACCTTAATTCGAGGTAGAGCGAATTAGATATTAAAGGACATTGTAGCTCGATATTTGTATATGAATCACGGAAATGTGATATGACTTGTATATATATATATATATATATATGTATATATATATATAGTATATATATATATATCATATATATATATATATATATATATATATATATATATATATATATATAAAAAACCGTAAATCTACATAAATGTATTTCTCTAATAAAAACAAAACTGGTACATATAAACCTACGAATTACGTATCGTATCTTCTCTCCGCTCTCTTGTCGATGACTTATTCTGAATTCCAGGAACATAACATCGATTCAGCACGGATATTATGAAGCAGGATTCAAATAGCTACTTATCTCTCACTTGATGGCTAAGTGCTCCAATCACTGCCATCCTGTTCGGGCTGAGAGGCTATCGAATCGAATCCTAGCTGCCGTTTTGCTGTAATCATACACAATTCTCCTTTGCTGTGACTTATCCCAGGGAAGAGGAATTCGATGACGATAGGTTATTTGTGGATTAGCGTTCGAATGCGGCGAACGATGTGATTTGTGAGATTATAAAATTAGCTCAAACACACACATTCTATATATATATATATATATATATATAATACATTAAGCTGCAAATGTCCTTTAATATCCAAATCGCTATACTTCGGAATTAATATGTTTCATATATGTTAACCGAAAGGGGGAACTTTTTAGTTGATAACATTTCGTCCTTTTGTGGATAATAAAGGACATTCGTAGCTCAATGCATGTATATGAATCACGGTGATGTGATAAAAATTCATATATATATATATATATATATATATATATATATATATATATATATATATATATATATATATATGTATGTATATTCAGTCTGAAGGGAGTAAGGAATTACGGACTTTATTGATATGAGCCGAAATATGTTATAAGAATAAACTTATCACATTGTACCACAGTATAAGGAAATTAAAGGAGTTAAATACATAACGAAACATGGTCAACTAATAAATTTTTTTTTCCTGTACTTGACTTCAAATGGAATTCCACTTTCGAAGAGTCTTCATAGATCAGTGGAGGTGGGGGGAAGGGGGGGGGGGGGGGTGGGGGGGGGGGGGGGGGAGGAGGTATAGAGCTTAAACATCGCACGAGCGAATTAAACAGTAGTCAGCGCTAGTGAATCATTAGAATCTACGTAGATAATCCACTGAGCCAATGGAATCTGGAATATAGGGAACGAGTTTTTGATAATGTCTAAATGGTGAAGGGGAAACAACGTAATAAAATTACAATACTGATCAACGCATTGATTCGATTCGGCAGTGAGAACCGAGTTCAATTTTCTGGATGGTGGAGGGAGGCGGGCATTATCACCGGGAGTGTTATGTAAATATACTAATTTTCCCGCCTTGGAATATTGAATTTTCGTATGTGAAGCTCGTCTTCATTCCGCCCTCCCCGAAATTGACTACACATGGTAAGTAGGAAATTAAGGATGCGCAAGTATCATTCTTCGCTGACGCTGGATGTAAACGAAATTCAGAATCATTGTAATTATTTATTATTATTATTATTATTATTATTATTATTATTATTATTATTATTATTATTATTATTATTATTATTCAAAGAAAACTCATAATCACACGAGTCAATAAAATAAAATGGAAAAGTAAATCCACAATAATATGTCTTTTTGATCTTGTTATTTAAAATACAAAGCAGAAAGCTTTCGATGACCTGCACGGTCCTCCTTGTCAATCTAACTATAATTACACACAGTGACCATACAAAAACTTTGTAGCCAACTACCCATCTTCAAACAAGCTATTTGTTTACTACTGTGCATTTCAGGGCCGTGTCTAATTGGTTTTCGTCAATAAAATCTTACCAAAGCATCGGATATGGATCGTATATCGGAAATAACTACTTGAAGCCACGGCCTAATTGGCAAAAATATGCACTGATGTCGAATGTTGACAATTAAGGCCCTGAAATGCACAGTAGCCAAAAAAAAAAAAAAAAAAAAAAAACAAAAAAAAAAAAAAAAAAAAAAAAAGATATATCGGGGCAATATCTTACCAAATACTTCTAAACTATCGTAGTTTCGTTTCAATATGATTGTATATCACCAGTTCCAAAAGTTCTGCATAACTGATCAAGAAAATGTAAATAGAAATTGGGTTATAATTGCTATGTATTCCTATAGTTAACGTAAAATTGTACAATGAAAATAGTAAAATTGCAATATGTATATTTACCAAATTCCTTTGCTATAATGTTGTCATATTTATACTGTATACCAAATTCTTATTCATTACCCGTGGTGTCAACAATGGAAACCGTAATATTATTGTAATTCTCAACAATTCTCAACAAGAGGGTCAAATATTTGTTTCCACGATCTCTGTCACACTACTGGGAACACTGCTAATAAGCCTGATATCATACTTTACGTCACAAGTTACCTCCCTCTGGGTGCTTACTAAATTTAGCTAAGTATCCCTTGAAATTTTTGTGATTTACTCGGATAAAAGCCTTAATTATCAACATTCGACATCAGTGCATATTTCTGCCAATTAGGCCGTGGCTTCAAATAGTTACTTCCAAAATACGATCCATATCCGATGCTTTGGTAAGATTTTATTGACGAAAACCAATTAGACACGGCACTGAAATGCACAGTAGTAAACAAATAGCTTGTTTGAAGATGGGTAGTTGGCTACAAAGTTTTGTATGGTCACTGTGTGTAATTATAGTTAGATTGACAAGTAGGACCCTGCAGGTCATCGAAAGCTTTCTGCTTTGTATTTGAAATAACAATATCAAAGACATTATTGTGGATTTACTTTTCCATTATTATTATTATTATTATTATTATTATTATTATTATTATTATTATTATTATTATTATTATTATTATTATTATTATTATTATTATTACTATTTATATTTTTTTGCTCTATCACAGTCCTCTCAATCGACTGGGTGGTATTTATAGTGTGGGGTTCCGGGTTGCATCCTGCCTCCTTAGGAGTCCATCACTTTTCTTACTATGTGCGCCGTTTCTAGGATCACACTCTTCTGCATGAGTCCTGGAGCTACTTCAGCCTCTAGTTTTTCCAGATTCCTTTTCAGGGATCTTGGGATCGTGCCTAGTGTTCCTATGATTATGGGTACAATTTCCACTGGCATATCCCATATCCTTCTTATTTCTATTTTCTGGTCTTGATACTTATCCATTTTTTCCCTCTCTTTCTCTTCAACTCTGGTGTCCCATGGTACTGCAACATCAATGAGTGATACTTTCTTCTTGACCTTGTCAATCAACGTCACGTCTGGTCTATTTGCACTTATCACCCTATCTGTTCTGATACCATAGTCCCAGAGGGATCTTTGCGTGATCGTTTTCTATCACTCCTTCAGGTTGGTGTTCGTACCACTTATTACTGCAAGGTAGCTGGTGTTTCTTGCACAAGCTCCAATGGAGGGCTTTTGCTACTGAATCATGCCTCTTTTTGTACTGGTTCTGTGCAAGTGCCGGGTATTCGCTTGCTATGTGGTTTATGGTTTCATTTTTCGTATTGCACTTTCTACATATGGGAGAGATGTTAATTCCATCTATCGTTCTTTGGACATATCTGGTTCTTAGGACCTGATCTTGTGCCGCTGTTATCATTCCTTCAGTTTCCTTCTTGAGCTCTCCCCTCAGTAACCATTACCACGTATCATCGTTGGCTAGTTCTTTAGTCTGTCTCATGTATTGTCCGTGCATTGGTTTGTTATGCCAGTCATCTGTTCTGCTTGTCTTTCTCCTGCCTCTGTATATTTCTGGGTCTTCGTCTACTTTTATCAGTCCTTCTTCCCATGCACTCTTGAGCCACTCGTCTTCACTGGTCTTCATATATTGCCCCAATGCTCTTTTCTCGATGTTGACGGAGTCCTCTATGCTTAGTAGTCCCCTCCCTCCTTCCTTTCGTGTTATGTATAGTCTGTCCGTATTTGCTCTTGGGTGTAGTGCTTTGTGTATTGTCATATGTTTCCTCGTTTTCTGGTCTATGCAGCGAGGTTCTGCCTTCGTCCATTCCACTATTTCTGCGCTGTATCTGGTTACTGGCACTGTCCAGGTGTTTATGGCTTTTATCATATTACCGGCGTTGAGTTTTGACTTGAGTATCGCCTTGAGTCTCTGCATATATTCTTTCCTGATCGTGTCCTTCATCTCTTGATGTTTTATATCTCCTCCTTCCATTATTCCCAGGTATTTGTACCCGGTCTCATCTATGTGTTTGATGTTCCCATCCGGTAGCTTTATCCCTTCAGTCCTTGTTACTTTGCCCTTTTGTATGTTGGCTAAGGCACATTTTTCTATTCCAAACTCCATCCTGATGTCCCCAGAAACAATCCTTACAGTCTGGATTAGGGTATCTATTTCCTTGATGCTCTTACCATACAGCTTGATGTCGTCCATGAACATCAGATGGTTAATTCTGTTGCCTCTTTTCTTGAGTTGGTACCCAGAATCCATCTTCTGCAGTACTTTTGTCATGGCTACTACGAAGAATAGTGGGGACAGTGAGTCGCCCTGGAAGATCCCTCTCCTGATATTAACCTCTGCTAGTCTTATTCCAGAGCTTGTAAGTATTGTATTCCAGTTGCGCATTGTATTTTTGAGGAAGCTGATGGTGTTTTCCTCTGCCCATATGTTTTCAGGCATTCTATTAGCCATGTGTGTGGTATCATGTCGAAGGCTTGCTTTCTTATAGTCTATTCATTATTATTATTGTTTTTTTATTATTATTGTTAAAAAGGATGGCAGAATTAAGCGAGTTGATTTTATATATTGTTTTTTCTATTTTCCTTACAATTCGCTCTCAGGCTCAGCGATGTTTCTGAGTAACTGGCCAATATTCATATTGGGGAATTTTCAAAAATTGTAAATGCTGAAGGAATCTTTTATTAGAACGAGGATATCAGGTCCAAGTCAAGCAGGGGTCGTCGTCAGTGCCGGTATTATTCCGTAAGCGTAGTTCAGTTCGGGCCAGGGTCGTCTTTGGATTAAGGGCTGGTGTTGGTGCTGGTATAGCTGGTATTACTGCCTAGTGCTCCTATGATTATGGGTACGATTTCCACTGGCATATCCCATATCTTTCTTATTTCTATTTTGAGATCTTGATACTTATCCATTTTTTCCCTCTCTTTCTCTTCAACTCTGGTGTCCCATGGTATTGCGACATCACTGAGCGATACTTTCTTCTTGACTTTGTCAATCAACGTCACTTCTGGTCTATTTGCACGTATCACCCTATCCGTTCTGATGCCATAGTCCCAGAGGGATCTTTGCGTGATCGTTTTCTATCACTCCCTCAGGTTGGTGCTCGTACACTTATTACTGCAAGGTAGCTGATGTTTCTTGCACCGGCTCCAGTGGAGGGCTTTTGTCACTGAATCATGCCTCTTTTTGTCCTGGTTCTGTGCAAGTGCCGGGTATTTGCTTGCTATGTGGTTTATGGTTTCATTTTTTGTATTGCACTTTCTACATATGGGAGAGATGTTATTTCCGTCTATCGTTCTTTGAACATATCTGGTTCTTAGGACCTGATCTTGTGCCGCTGTTATCATTCCTTCAGTTTCCTTCTTAGCTCTCCCCTCATGTATCCTTAGCCATTGCCATGTGTCATCGCTGGCTAGTTTTTTAGTCTGTTTCATGTATTGTCCGTGCATTGGTTTGTTGTGCCAGTCCTCTGTTCTGTCTGACATTCTTCTGTCTCTGTATATTTCTGGGTTTTCATCTACTTTTATTAGTCCTTCTTCCCATGCACTCCTTAGCCACTCATCTTCACTGTTTTCAGATATTGCCCCAGTGCTCTGTTCTTGATGTTGACGCAGTCCTCTATACTTAGTAGTCCTATCCCTCCTACCTTTCGTGTTATGTATAGTCTGTCCGTATTTGCTCTTGGGTGTAGTGCTTTGTGTATTGTCATATGTTTCCTGGTTTTCTGATCTATGCTGCAGAGCTCTGCCATCGTCCATTCCACTATTCCTGCGCTGTATCTGATTACTGGCACTGCCCATGTGTTTATGGCTTTTATCATATTTCCGGCGTTGAGTTTTGACTTGAGTATCACCTTGAGTCTCTGCATATATTCTTTCCTGATCGTGTCCTTCATCTCTTGGTGTTTTATATCTCCTCCTTCCATTATTCCCAGGTATTTGTATCCTGTCTCATTTATGTGTTTGATGTTGCTCCCATCTAGTAGCTTTATCCCTTCAGTTCTCGTTACTTTGCCTTTTTGTATGTTGACTAAGGCGCATTTTTCTATTCCAAACTCCATCCTGATGTCCCCAGATACAATCCTTACAGTCTGGATTAGGGTATCTATTTCCTTGATGCTCTTACCATACAGCTTGATGCCGTCCATGAACATCAGATGGTTAATTCTGTTGCCTCTTTTCTTGAGTTGGTACCCGGCATTCATCTTCTGCAGTACTTTTGTCATGGGAATCATGGCTACTACGAAGAGTAGTGGGGACAGTGAGTCGCCCTAGAAGATCCCTCTCCTGATATTAATCTCTGCTGGTCTTATTCCAGAGCTTGTAAGTATTGTATTCCATTTGCGCATTGTATTTTTGAAGAAGCTGATGGTGTTTTCCTCTGCCCCATATATTTTCAGACATTTTATAAGCCATGTGTGTGGTATCATGTCGAGGTCTTTCTTATAGTCTATCCATGCCATGCTTAGGTTGGTTTTCCCTACTGTTTTTCATTACCATTTTGTCTATCAGGAGCTGGTCTTTTGTGCCCCTACATTTCCTTCTGCAGCCTTTCTGTTGGTGGGGGAGGGTGTTTGTCTTCTCTAGGTAATTGTATACCCTTTCACTGGTGATACCTGTTAGTAACTTCCACATTTTATTGGTAGGGGGCAGGTGATAGGCCTGTAGTTACTGGCTATATTTCCCTTACTCTTGTCTTTTTGTACTAAGGATGTTCTTCCTGTGGTCATCCATTTGGGTGCATGGTGATTTGAGATACAATGTTGGAGTTGTTCTGCTATTCGTGGGTGTAGGGCCTTGAAGTTTTTGAGCCAGTATCCATGGACTTCATCGGGACCTGGGGCTTTTCAGTTGGGCATTTTCTTTAGTTGGTGTCTGACTGTTTCTGTCGTGATCTCTCTGAATCTTTGTTTTATTCTCCCTGTTTCTTCAGCCTTGACTTCCTGGAGCCATGTTGCATGTTTGTTGTGTGATACCGGATTGCTCCATATGTTTTACGAGTCTCTTACTTGGTTCGGCTTCAGGAGTTTCTTGGTGGTTGTCTTCCCCTCTTAGTTGGCTGTATGGTCTTTTATGGTTGGTTCCGAATAGTTTGTTATGTTGGTATCCCTTATTCCTGTTCATGTACCGTTGTATCTTATGTGCTTTGGCCTTAAGCCTCTGTTTTACATCTATTGTGTTGTTTAGTCCCCTCTCCTGTACTTTGTATTTCTCGTTGAGTTCCTCCCTTGTTTTCTTGCTTCTTAGCCTTTTTTCTGCCATCTCTTTCAGTTTACTCAAGTCAGATCTCATCACCATGATTTGCTCCAGCGCCTTTTACAAGGAGGTTGCTGTGTTTTGGTTTCTGTTGGGTTGGTTGTGCTGGTGGTGTTGGTGTTCGAATCCCCATCAGTTCTGCTGCTAATCTTGCTCTTGCATATGCCAAGTTATTTGTGTCTGTGATACTGGTGTTGTGTATTATGCCCATTATTTCATTGACCTCACTTTATTATTATTATTATTATTATTATTATTATTATTATTATTATTATTATTATTATTATTCAGTAGATCAACCCTATTCATATGGAACAAACCTGCCACAGTGGTCATTGACTGGAAATTCAAGCTTACAAAGAATATGGTGCTCACTCGAAAGATGTAACGGAAGGTAAAGGGAAATACAGAAATAATAGATATCACTTATTCAATGAAAAACACGTCAACAAATTAATGAAAATATGAAAATATATGTAAATTATTGAAATGTAAGGGTAATTTTACCAGGGTATTAATGCATTGCATCATTACTTGAACTTATGAAGTTCCAATTGCACAGACGTCCTCTGGGAAATGGTTCCACAGTCCAATGTTGTGAGGGGTAAAGGTCATCTGGCACCGAGAAGTTCGACAGCAAAGCACATTTACTGCCTAGTAGTTTATAGTCTGACGAGAAAATGAATGGAGATAACTTTCTGAAAGAATATAATTGCTACGTAAGCTATAATGTAGATTTATTTCCTTTTAATATATAGGCTTTATTGGAGAAACGGATCCACAGTTATGTAAAGGTAGATATATTTAAATTTAAAAACAGCAAGGATAGCTTTCGGGAATTTGTTCGGTTCCCACTTCCGAAAGCTATCCTTGCTGTTTTTAAATTTAAATATATCTACATTTACATAACTGTGGATTTGTTTCTCCATTTGAAGACTCGTGCTAGTATAAGGAACTTTTTAATAGGCTTTATTGTCTGGTATTCCCTACTTTAAGGGATATAATCAAAATGCACCTGAAACTGAATTTTCTGCTTTTATATGAATACATTAGTGATTGTTTTGTTCTTTCTCGTGCATTAATAGCTTCATAAATTGAACATCCACTTTAATAGATTCTTACCCTCCCAATATGTAACTCTGCTCATGAATAATGAATTGGACACTAATTGTGTTTTTAACTCATTCATTCATGTCTCCCTGTTTTCCCTTCTCCCATTCCTTGTTCGTTGCCATTTTCCTATTACCACTTATTCCGTTCTTTAATCTGGATGTTTTTAGAGTGGTTTTGTAAATAAAAAAAAATTAAGTTTCATTGCAATGTACCTGTTGTACTTCGAAATTTTTAACTGTTTAAACAATATAAGTGGTAATTTCAGAATTTTCATGCAGTATTTTTAACAGATACTAACATACATGACGTGTTATTTTTTCACTGCGCCTACACTCTTTCCACAGTATTTGTGGGATACGGCAATTCAATTGATTGTTTTTCAGGATGACGCACATCGCCAGAAATCGCTACAAACATAAAAGATAAACAAAAAGAAACAAAATAATAATATAATAATTAACGTTTTGAGGGCTAAGCATTCTAAAAATGCATTTTCCTTGCTATTAATATGATTTATCTATAAGAGTTTGTAGAAAGCTACACGTTCCCTATAATTGTGTCAAGCCTGTAACTTTTGCCAGAAAAAAATAACTCAGACAATAAAACCGAAAATAGCTCTGATGTCAAGAATCATTTAATTTATCCCAGTATTTACTTTGAGCTACAGGAAAAGCAGACCTAGCGAATGATGATGATAGTATTGTATGAGGGAAGATAATGCGTAAAAGAAAATAATTTTACCGCTAATTCCTTACCTATAAATTTTAAAAAATTTTCCTGTGCGAGCCTAAAGAAATATTTAAACGACGCTGTTCAGTATGACTGTCACGATGATCATGAATAGAATAGGACCCTTATTTATTGTTTATTGTTAGAATTATACTAGCAAAACAGTTCCCCTCTTCAGCTTAGCCGCTTTGACGTTGTCATAGCCCAAACACGTATTAATATTTCAGCATCCATTACCCTTAATAATGTTAATTATTACTGAAGGCTGGGATTTGCAGCAATTTCCTGTGATTATGTACTGGATTCTGTTAGAGATTTTAGAGAGCCTGTTTACCGCTCATTATTATTATTATTATTATTATTATTATTATTATTATTATTATTATTATTATTATTATTATTATTATTATTATTGTTGTTGTTGTTGTAATTAGGAGCCAGACCCTCTCTCAATCATACTTTATTAAAAGTAATGCCTACTTCACCAGAGTGTTACGCTTGTGGAGATTCTTCTTTATTTTTTGAATAGCGGCTTTTTCAGTGCTACTTAAACAGGCTACTAGAGCGCCTATGAAGGTCATATCAAATACAGGGTAAAGATCGGTTTCTGTATTCAAATTTTACAGATAAACTATGATATCATAGTCATCAAAGACTAGCCTGTTTAAGTAGCACGGAAAAAAATCGCTATTCGAAACATAGAGAAGAATCTCTACAAGAGTAACGCTGCTGAAGTAGCCATTACTTTTAATAAAGTATTATTATTATTACATTATTATAGGCGAAGAAATCCACGATGATGTCCATGTAAATATATCAATGAATTATGTATATAACGAGAGCTTTCGGGAACCTGCTCTATTCTCCTTCTCAAGCTCTCGCTTTAAATGTATCTCAAATATATAGATATTATATAATATATATTATATATATATAGATATATATATATATATATATATATATATATATATATATATATATATATATATATTATATAGTATATATATTATATATATTATATATATGATATATATATAAATATATATGTATAATATATATATATATATATATATATATTAATATATATATATATATATTATATATCTATATATATATATATACCATATATACATTACCTATATTACCACTGTAGGTTTCTTAACCGTTGCAGTGGCTCATACAATTGTCATTATTATTATTATTATTATTATTATTATTATTATTATTTTTATTATTATTATTATTATTATTATTATTATTATTACTCGAAATGGGAGAAACAATTTTGCGCCAAGAATAGAAATCCCCTATTTGGAATGAGAGAATGAGAAAAAGAAAAAAAAAACTCATTAACTGAATAACAAATAACATCAATCAACGAATGCATCGATGAGCAAACTAAAAAGGCGAAAGGCGATTAAAGAAAATCAGTTTTATTATAAACGTTGCAGTTACACCAAACACACGGCCATCAAATGTTTATATAGAAGACTTATTATACAATACTAATCCAAAAATTGAACGAGAAACAAATATACTGTGGCGCAAATGACTTTATGGCTTTATTAAGTCTCTATTGAGTATGTAAAATCAAGTGCCTAGATATGAAAAGTTTAAACAAACCAAACAACTGCATGTCACTATTTTTTTATTCGACTCTATGGCAAGTGTAAATATACTAATATTTCTTTAAAAAGGAAGTTCAACGATTTAAATATTTTCTCTTCTATCAATGTCTGTTTGACCTAAGAACTTACATTAACATTATAAAAGAGCTATCCTTTTAATTAACTAAAATATTTTCTTTTCTAGATAAGCAGGCGTTTTCTCCTAAAACCTTAGTTGGAAATTGAAGAAAAAAAAATACATATTTTCTTAACGCACAGCCAAAATGAGATGATAGCTAGTGAAATCAAAGGAATGACATATTTGACAACTGTTTGCAACACCTATGAAATAAAAGATACTTATCTTAATTTACGTATAGGCAGTATTAAAATATACCCTGTGAAATGCAAACAAAAAAGAAAAATATTAGACTTTAAAAATTTTTGTGGCATCAATAAGTACCTTTGATCTTTGTGGAAGTAAATTTTTTTTTATTCCGTTGTTTGTGTTGAATTCTCAAGGGTATTTAAACAACAGTTTCCGCACAAAGGTCGATATTTCTACTGTGCCTGAGATATATTTCATAAACGAAGATCCATGGGGGATTTGGATGAAAAAGTTAAACAATTGCTCGCCATTGGATAGATTAAAGTAGAAGGAAATATTTGGTTCATGGGAACAATGTTACGAAACATTTTACGTACGCATATATATATATATATATATATAATATATAATATATATATATATATATATATATATATATATATATATATATATACACATATGAATCCACAGCAATATTCTTGTTTAATTAGACGAAATAAATATAATTTTGTATAAATAAATTTATTTCACACGCACACATACATGCACGTGTATGTTAATTTTAATAACCACATTATGTCCTATTACAATTACATATGTATCTGGATATATATATATATATATATATATATATATATATATATATATATATATATATATATATATATATATATATATACGTATATATATATATATATATATATAATATATATATATATATAAATATATATAATGAGAATGTGTGTGTATCTAAAATTATCCCATTCGGAACATTAAAATTATCCATTTTAGAAATTTCTAGTTACCTTCTATAAATATTGGAGGACTCTCCCATGTGTAAGATTCAAGAGCATAAGTCGACATAAGGATCTATTTCAATAACGTTGATCTGGCAATACCAGGAAGATATAAACGCTTTCTTTTGATGGATATCGAGTGTGGTGGGGGCGGAGGGGTGGGGTTATTGACTATGATTTCCGAGTCCTCGATACGTATGTCAAATATATCTTCTCTATTAATCTGGAGGACTGGTGCGTGGAACCCATTTTCTTTTCGGTCGAGACAATCACTCGACCTACACTTGACTGTTTTTAGCGATCTGACCCAGAGTAGTCTTTCTGGCGATTCGGTCTAGACTTGAGTCTTTCTGAAGTTTCACACACTTGAATCTTTCTGGAGATTCAACCCACTATTAAGTCATTCTGGGGATTCGAACCAGACTTGAATCTTTCTAGGGATGCGATTACGAACTTGAGTCCTTCTGGGGATTCGAACTAGACTTGAGTCATTCTGTGGATTCAATCCAGACTTAAATCTTTCAGGGGATTTGAACCAGACTTGAGTCTTTGTGGGGATTCGAACCAAACTTGAGTCTTATAAGGATTCGATAAAGAACTTGAGTCTTCCGGGGGATTCGAACTAGACTTGAGTCATTCTGTTGATTCAATCTAGACTTAAATCCTTCTGGGGACTCGAACCAGACTTGACTCTTTCTGGGGATTCTAACCGACTTGATTGCTGGGATTCGAAATGACTTAATCTTGCTGATTCGAAATGGCTTAGTCTTGCTGGGGATTCGAAATAGACTTAAGTCTTGCTGGGGATTCGAAATGGACTTAAGTCTTGCAGAGGATTCGAAATAGACTTAAGTCTTGCTGGGGATTCGAACCAGACTTGAGTCTTGCTGGGGATTCGAACCAGACTTGAGTCTTTCTAGGGATTAGACCCAGATTGGCAGTGGGACAACTTGAGTTCAAGTGGACGTTGCCGTGGATATTAAGAAATTAGGTTTGCCATCTTCTTATGAGGTCATGAAATCTCCTGATTGTCTTTGAGCCAAGTTAAGTTTTCAATAGGTATGATACACGGTAGGGAACAACGAAACTCTAACGTTATGTATATATATATATATATATATATATATATATATATATATATATATAATATATATTATATATGTTTGTGTATATATGTGTATGGGTCACACTCCTATAAGCCTTTTTACATAAAATCTATAAAATATTTGGAAGTTTTCCAACCTAAAAAATCGTTGAAGACGATAAAAGTGTCAACCCGACATGAGCAGTATTTTTACGGACAAACTTGCTTATTACTCTAAATGACTTTTTCATCTCTTGCAAAATAAAATAGAACCGAATAATAATTTGAAGTATTAACTTTGAAAAGGTAAACTCCTTCCAAGATTCTGGTTCCATTATGAGTGCTAACTTAGATTATAATGCCAATATAACCCGTCATATAAATTACTTTTAGACTGAATAAAACGTGATATCAAGAACATTTCAGTATTTTTACCACTTAGAATTAAATGTAACATTTTTTATGGCTGCAAACTGCGGTTTGTCTCTTCATATTCGGAGAATTTATTACAAAGCGCTGGTGCCTTTTGTCACAAAGCTGTCGAAAAAGATTTTATACGTTTTATATCACGAAAGTAATCAAGTTAGCCGGGAGACCCAGATTTTAACAGAGGCATTTAACAAATAAATGTAAAATGGACGTATTTGTGAAATAAATGTAAAATTGAGGTATTTGCTAAATAAATAAAAAATTGAGGTGTTTTTTAAAATAAATATAAAACCGAGGTATTTATTAAATAAATGTAAAATTGAGTCACATTCAACGTTAGTATTAAGTATCTACTCAAATGCTTTCATATTTGCTCATCAGTTTAAAGGCCACACGTCTACGAATATAGATAATGGACTTTTCTGGCGATCGGCTGGTCGAGAAAGACCCCTTCCCCCCACCTCTCTCTCTCTCTCTCTCTCTCTGCGACCGTTTATTAAAAGAGAATTTTGTTAGCGGAGGAGTGTCACAACAAACTTCCAAGAAATATGAACTTGCCTCCTTTTCCTGTCAATAGATGGCGCGAGGTAATACTTCAGACGACCAACCAGCCGACGGATTCCGCAGAGCGACGTTTAAAAGTTTTAATCCGTTCATCTCACGTTCTATTCCCCCCCACCCCCACGCGAAATTTTCATCATTACCTTCCCACTTAACTTACGGCATTACTGTGAGTTTCATCGACTTTCTTTCAATTGCCGAAGTAAACATAAGATTTTGCCTACACATAATGATGATTTCGTGAGGTTACGATACTCAATACCCATATTACAAGGAAATTGTCTTATCAGGAAAATTTTTTTTTAAGTCTTATTAATGAAAGTACATCCCTTATATGAAATCTCCTATTATGGTGATGTGCAGTATCTAACAGTGCATTATTATTATTATTATTATTATTATTATTATTATTATTATTATTATTATTATTATTATTATTATTATTATTATTATTATTTATTTTTCAGACAAGTACTGTTTTTCCTCTGCCTGTGGCTGCCCTCCACCCAAGCCGATTGGGGCTGACCCCCTCTTCTGCCAATCCTCCATCCTCCCACAGAATTACATTCGAACATAAACAAACGGAATTAAACTAGTTGGGCTGTTAAGCGCTTCCTTATTTTGCGTTCGCATTGTGGAATTGTCTTGTTCAGAAGTTTACTTCTGAACAGAGAGAGATATTAAAGTAATTGAAGGAAACAAATGTTTTACCTCAGAAGATCCCACAAGCCGAGCTTTGATATTAAAAGAAGCTAAGATTGACCCTGCTGACCTGGAGATTAGGTTTCCTGCCCAACAGACTTTTGGTGACCACACCCTTACCACAAGGGTGAATCCCATTGACCATCAGCTCAGGATATCAGAGCGACAAGAGGGCATTGGCAACTCTCAAGAAAACCAGAACAGCCATCACATAAATGACAGCTCAACGAGAAGAAGTTCCAGAAGACTGCTGGGCCTTGACCCAGGCTAACATCCCAAATATCTCTTGAGAATGAGCCACAGAAGGGCCTGAAAGTACTCGAGTGTGGAGTAAAACTAAATGTAAATACTTAGAAGTAAACAAGTTACAAAGTGATTTTGTGGGTTTCTTTTTCAATCTTCAGAAGAAAACTGAAAGAATTTTTGTTTGATTATTATTATTATTATTATTAGTTATTATTGTTATTATTATTATTATTATTATTATTAATTATTATTATTATTTTATTATTATTATTATTATTATTACTAGAAGATGAACCCAGTTCTTATAAAAAAAAAGCCCACACGGGTAATGACTAAGTTTTACCATTTTCGATTAGAATATGAAATTGCCATTTGCCTAGGTCCTTTCTAAAGTAAAATAGAAAGGCCACTTCACTCGAGGGATTAACGACAAAATTGGTTAGATATATATATATAGATATATATATATATATACTATATAATATATATATATAATATATATATACATACATATAATAGGTACTATACACACCATATATAGTATATATATATATATATATATAGATATAATATATATATATGTCCTACTACACATACATACATACATACATACATATATGCATATATATATATATATATATATATATATATATATATATATATATATGTATACATACATACAATATTACCATACATACAATATATATATATAATATATATATATATTATATATATATATACCATATATATACATACATATATCATATATATATATATATATATTATATATATATATATATATATATATATATATATATATATTATTATATAATATATATATATATATATATATATATATATATACCTATATGCAAACTTGATTACTAACTCATTATTTTATCCCAAGTTCTCGCGTCACTAATATGACTATAACGTTCCAAAAATTATTTCTAAAACGAATAATGAATCCCATTAAGTTTTCCACGAGAATTTAATGGGAGTGTCTCTGTTATTACAATTTGCCCCCGTTTTCAATTTTCGGGACTAATTTTTCAGGTCTAATCATGCGGCCCAACTAATTTAGGTCCCAGAAGTCTAAAAAGAAAGAAGGAAAGAAATAAAGGAATACATACACATGGAGAGCGCCGAATGATGTTTGGTACAATTAGGTAAAATTAAGTACGATTATATAGTACGGTCATTCACTTCACGACACGAAAAGTAGGGACAATCTTCCATTATGGAACTAGACGCCTTAGCGAACACACATCAGAAATAGTCTCCAAATCGATAGGAGATATATATCCGTTTCTCTCGTGAAATTGAATCATGCGATGCTAAACGAATTTACGGATAGAAATTGAATTTTCCATATTTTTTTTTCATTTCGACTTTCATCGAACTGATCTATGGCCGGTGAGGGTATTTGGGGCTAGGATTGCCGTCCTTTCGTCGTTGAGGTGGAATAAGGTAATAAGCCCTTTTTGTAAGAGTAGAGATATCGCAGGGATTACTTACGCAAAACTCACGTGGAGGATTCGATTCTTTTCTGTTGTTATTTATAGTTTTCGTCTTGTTTCGTTGATGTACACGAATGATTTGTGGACAGAACTTATCTAAATATGCCACTGATAATCAAATTTATTATATATATAGATATATATATATATATATAAATTATATATATATATTATATATATATATATATAATATGTATGTATATATATATACGCCTAATTTTCAAGTGTTTAAAATGCTATTTCTCTGAGGTACCTATAATCATTTTCATACAAAAACAATCTCTATCATGATTT
This sequence comes from Macrobrachium nipponense, assembly GCF_015104395.2. Taxonomy (NCBI): domain Eukaryota; kingdom Metazoa; phylum Arthropoda; class Malacostraca; order Decapoda; family Palaemonidae; genus Macrobrachium; species Macrobrachium nipponense. The sequence continues at coordinate 87,338,810 of NC_061107.1, forward strand.
CCACTATAATCGTTCTCTGTTAGTGACTGTCTTTCTTACTAATTTCACTAATTTCATGTAAACTCATATATACATAAATATCTCTCAGTTCATAATGATATTACCATAAGGATAGGGAGTCTGGGTAAAATAATATTTATTCTTGCAACATCCATCTTCTCTGTCAATTATACTAAGGTCTCACTGGTACTTTAATTTATTTTATGAAAATTCAAGAGAGCTAATCTTGTCCCACTATTTTCCTGTGTCATAATTCTGGAACTATAAGAGCCCCCGCCCCACGCACACACCTACCTACCCACCCACATACACACTCGTTTCAAACTCATCCACCACGCCCACACACTCACACACATACACACACACACACACATACACACACACACATTCCAAAAGGGAATTGTCAACGTTCAAATCTCTCAAGTATTCCAATCACTTGTCGCCAGATATGAGACTTATTTGTAGTCAACTTTTCTTAAAGTTCCAGACATAGAACTTTTGCATCATTCTGCAAACAAACAAAACGCAATAACCAAATAAAATCCTATTTTAAGAAGGTACCTCCAAAAAAAAAAAAAAGAAACTAAAACCTGAAAAACCTTTATGTCTTTTTCGGAGGTGCGAAAATCAGTGTTTGTTTGTAATTTTAGCAGAGCTATGGCTGGACATTTTGTCGATGGGCATTTGTCGAACTGACATTTGTCGAAAGGACATTTGTCGTTACACAGTTCGTCGAACAGTGGACTTTTAACCAATAGACATTTTATCGACAGGAAACTTCGTCTACCACAGTGGTTCTCAACCTGGCAGGGGCGTGCCCCCTAGTGGAATCGTCAGTAATTTCCAGGGGAGGCGCGAGTGCTAAGGAAATTTTTTTTAAATCTCTCATATTCGTTATTCCCTGCATAAGAGCAAAGAACTAATAATCAGAAGTTTATGAAAAAAATGCAAAAGTAGCGCCTTATAACGTTAATTTTCCTATAATCTAGTATTCTATTTAGATTCGTTGGGCTTACCATGTCATTATCTACCTCCCTTCCTATCCGTCGAAACCACTTCTCATTCTTATTCTCACTCTCTCCTTCTTTTTTTTTTTTTTTTTTTATTTTCCTAAATCTGGGAGGGAATTTTATTTCTCACAGATGCAAGGGTGGGGGGGGGGGGTGGGGGGGGGGGGGGGGGGGGTGGCGATCCTTGCGAGAAGGACCAACTCTTAGAGGGGGCGTGGTAATAAACAGATGAGAATCACTGATCCACCGGAATACTCGACAGATAGATTTGTCCAGAGACATTGGACTGTTAGGTCCCCACAGGCCATTATCGAAAATGTTATTATGAAGATGATTGATGATGATGATTATTATTATATATAATTATTATTTATTATTATTATTATTTATTATTATTATTATTATTATTATTATTATTAATTGTAATTAGGAAGTGACCTCTCTCAGTCGTCCATGTAGGCTTGTGTCTTATGAATAGGTTCATTTTCTGAATAATAATAACAACCACAATAAATAATAATAATAATAATAATAATAATAATAATAATAATATAATAATAATAATAATAGTAAATACAGGGAATTGTTAAACAATCTGCATTTTTTTGAGTTTAAGGTTTTTTGGATGGTCACAAAGGTAAACGTGGAAATCCATACCAACACAAATATTTATGTGACACAATGAATTACGTACATATAGAATACACCATGTGTCATATGGAACGGTTATTATATAGTCCTTCAACCGGTCTTTGAATCCCAAATGATAGAAAATCTAAAAAAAAAAAATGGTTCCATATTAGAGTAGGACGGCTGGGTATACGGTTTCTTAACAAAATAAAGAATATATATATATATATATATATATATATATATATATATATATATCTAGTATATATATATGTATATATATATATATATATATATATATATATATATATATATATATCTATATATATATATATATATATATATATAGATATATATATATATATATATATATAATGTGTTGTGTGTGTGTGGGTGTGTGTCTTATCACATTACCATGATTCATATACATACATCACGCTACATGTCCTTAATGTCTAATTCGCTCTACCTCGGAATTAATATATTTTCATATTTGTCAACCGAAGGGGAATTTTTTAGTCGATAAGAAATTTCCCTTCCGTTTACATATATGGAAATATATTAATTCAGAGGTAGAGCGAATTAGATATTAAGGGACATTTGTAGCTGGATGATGTATGTGTATATATATATATATATATATATATATATATATATATATAGTATATAATATATATATATCACATATATATATATACTATATATATATATATAATATATATATATATATATATATATACATGAATGTTTAATATGCTTTGTGAATAAGTTTTTGTTTACCAAAGATCTGAATGTGGTCAGCTGCCTCTCTGTATATTCCTTTAATTGTCTTGTCCCTGTGTCTGAGCAGTTGGACTTAATCTTTTTGTTCTTAAATTGTACCTATGTTTATGTTTGTTTGGAAAGGTTACTCATTCTCCAGGTACATTGGATTCTAGGCACTAATCTCCTTATAATCCCTATCTGTCACTTATACGACCTTTCCTGTACTCTAAATTTCTCATGTAAGTCAGTTTGTCTGCTAAGTAAAGGACATTGAGTCGAAAGATCTTGCAGATTTTCCGTTGTTTATCTTTCCTTCGTGGCTTATACCTTTATTTATGGATTTATCACGTTCCAAACTTTCGTGATCCAGTTTATACACACACGCACACACACACACACACACCACACACCACACACACATATATATATAGATATATATATATATATATATATATATATATATATACTATTACATATATATCTATATATATCTTCTGGCAAGGCTTCATCCAACAACAATGGTGTGCCGTTTAGTTCTAGTCAAAGTTTCACTCCCACTATGACGAATGTGGAGAGGCCTTTGCGAACTTCAAAGTACGGTCTCCGTCAAAATTTCTATCTTGATTATGACTCTCAATGTATACGAAAATCGTAAGAACGATCTTCACGGTCCTCGTAATTTAAAAAAATGTTCGTCTTGCAAGGATCTTTAGGCAGTTTAGACATAAATAAAATTATATTATTCCAAAATGCATATATGTTTTTAAGCTGTGATATCCCGTTCATATTCGTGGTTTTTAAAGCTATGAAAATCAATTCGTGAATAATTTTTTGTTTTACTGGCTATTAGCTACCGAAGATATATTTCGTAAGAAAATCTATGAAATTTAGTAGATTACAGCCTCTTATGTCATAATTTTAATAAAACACACACACACACACACACAAGTATAATACCATCAGGAAATTGCCATTAGAAATTACTGTAATGTCTCATATTCATAATCACACACACACACACCACACACACACACATATATATATATATATATATATATATATAATATATATATATATATATATATATATATATATATAACCTAGCCACCTGGGGGGGCAACCAAGTCCTTATGGGTGCCGGTCCAAGCCCGGATAAATAGGGAGGGTTGGTGTCAGGAAGGGCATCCGACTGTAAAAAATCTGTGCCCAAAACCAAAAATGGAATGAGCCGAAATATGGAAAGAGGTAATGCTAGGGCGTACTCCGTAAACGACGCACAGAGACATCGCCCTAACTCTGTGGTAAGGCGAGGGCTACTGCATCAGGAGCGGGTGCAGCTAAAGAAGCGAGCTCACATTGGGTTCAGAGTATGTCAGCTAAATGTTGGGTCCATGACTGGGAGAAGGTAGAGAATTGGCGTGACTTGATGAGAGAAAAGAAAGTAGATGTTGTGTGTGTGCAAGAAACGCGGTGGAAAGGAAATAAGCTAAAGAGTTGGGAGATGGATATAAGCTATATTATAGTGGAGCAAATAAACAAGGTAGAAAAATGGAGTTGGCATAGTACTGTCTAGTGAACTAAAGAACTCGGTAATAGAAGTGCATAGAAAGAATGACCGTATCATCAGATTGAAGATATGTTATGGAGGAGAGATTCTGAATATTGTAAGCGCATATGCACCACAAGTTGGTTGCACAGAAGAAGAGAAGGGAAATTTCTGGAGAGACATGGATGGAATAATGCAAGAACTGGAAGAGCATGAGAGGGTGATAGTTGGGGCAGATTTGAATGGCCATGTCGGAAGTGAAAATGAGGCGATTGGGCGGGTGCATGGGGGCCATGGAATTGGGAGAGAAACCCAGAAGGAGAGAGTGTAGTGGACTTTGCTGTGTCATTCGACATGGCAATAGTAAACACATTCTTTGAGAAGAAAAGGGAACATCTAATAACATATAGGAGTGGGGGAAGATTCTCCCAGATAGACTATTTCTTGTATAAAAGGATAAATCTGGTGGAGGTCAAGAACTGCAAAGTTATTCCAGGCGACCATGTAGCCCCCAACACAGGCTGCTATGTATGGACTTGAAGTTGAAAAGGGAAAGAAAAACCAAGCTAAAGGGATAAGGAAAATTAAATGGTACGAATACAGAAGGAAGGGGATAAGAAGAGAGAGTTTAAGAGGAGGGTTTTTGGAGGATATTGATATAGGATTGAAGATGTTCAAGAATGGTGGGCACGAAATGCAGCAGTAATAAGAAGGCATGGAAAGGAGCTGCTAGGAGAGACATCTGGTATCATATGGGAAGAAAAGGAGAGTGGGTGGTGGGATGAAGACATTGAGAAAGTAGTAAAAGATAAGAAGGAGGCAAAGAAAAGATGGGAAGAGTCACAGTCAGTGGAAGACAGAAATAGGTACAGAGAGAAAAACAAGGTGTGAAAAAGGTGGTAGCCCAAGCTAAAGCAAAGTCGTATGATGATGTGTATAATGAGCTGGGGACAAAGGAAGGATTAAAGAAGATGATCAAGCTATCAAAGGCTAGAAATAAGAGCACCAAAGATATAACACATATCAAACAAATAAAGGATCAAGAGGGTGTAGTGCTTAGAAAGGAGGAAAGACATTGTGAAGAGATGGAAAGAATATTTCGAACGAAAAGTTGTTAAATGAAGAAAATAATAGACTAATAAGAGAGGATGGGCAAGTGAACATTGGCATGGTAATGAGGTTTTCTAGGCAAGAGTACTAAATGCACTGAAGAAGATGAAGAATGGGAAGGCAACAACGGACCAGACATGATCCCGGTGGAGGCATAGAAAGCATTAGGAGATGAAGGAGTGGATATACTGTACGATCTTATGATAAAGATCCTTGAACAGGAAAAGATACCAAATGAGTGGCGTGAGAGGGAAAGGCGATGTCCAAGAGTGTGGTAATTATAGGGGCATTAAACTGATGTCCCACACTTTGAAGATACTGGAAAGGATGATAGATGCTAGACTGAGAGAAGAAGTACAAATAGGTAAAGAGCAGATGGGATTTATGAAGGGAAGGGGAACAACAGATGGTATATTTTGTCTGAGGCAAATAATGGAGAAATTCGGGGGGAAAGACAAAGGGACCTACATATGGTATTCATTGACCTTGAAAAGGCTTATGACCGAGTCCCGAGACAAGAGGTATGGAGGAGCCTGAGGGAGAAGATGGTGCCAGAGAAGTATGTGCGATTGATACAAGAGATGTACCGGAATGTATTTACCAGAGTGAGGAGCAGTGTTGGGGAGACAGAAGGTTTTGAGGTGAGAGTAGGATTACACCAGGGGTCGGCTCTGAGCCCATTTATCTTTAACATAGTGATGGATGTTATAATAGAGGAAGTAAGGGAGACAGTACCATGGAACATATTGTATGCGGATGATATTGTTCTGTGCGCAGAGAGCAGGGAAGATCTGGAAGTGAAATTGGAAAGATGGAGACAAGTACTGGAGGACAGAGGAATGAGAATAAGTAGATCCAAGACAGAATATATGTGTACCACCACTGAGGGGGATGATAGAGAAAGTATTCAGCTTGGTGGAGAGCAAATAAGGAGAGTTGATAAGTTTAAGTATTTGGGATCTTTTGTTAACGCTGGAGGAAGTATGGAAGAAGTAAAACATCGGGTACAGGCAGGCTGGAACAACTGGAGAGCGGCCTCGGGAGTTCTTTGTGACAAAAGAGTGCCGCTTAGGTTAAAAGGAAAATTTCACAAGACGGTGGTAAGAACAGCAATGCTGTATGGTACGGAAACAGCAAGCATGAGAAAAGCAGAGCAGAAGAAGATGGATGTGGCAGAAATGAGAATGCTTAGGTGGATGTCTGGGGTAACAAGAGTGGATAGGATCAGAAATGACTACATAAGGGGGTCAACTAAGGTGGTGGAAGTATCAAAGAAAGTGCAGGAGGGGAGGCTGAGATGGTATGGACACCTGTTGAGGAGAGATGAGGACCACGCTGGGAGACATACTATGGGGGTGGAGGTGCAAAGAAGAAGAAAAAGAGGGAGACCAAGAAAGAGATGGAAGGACTGTGTGAGAGGAGACTTAAATGAGAAGGGAATTGATGAGGCAGAAGCACAAGATAGAAATAGATGGAAACGGCTCATCCGAAACGGCGACCCCATATAAAAATGGGAACAAGCTGGGAAGAAGATATGTATATATCACACACACACACACACACACACACACACACACACACATATATATATATATATATATATATATATATATGTATATATATATATATATATATATATATATATATATATATATGATATCATATATATGAATCTGAAACATTGTTGGTAATTTTTAATGGGAATTTCCTGATGGTGATACACTTGTATCCACCATATCTTGCCTCCGTCAAGGCCTGGCAATTCTTTCTATCTAAATTTACATATCCAAGTTAACCTAACCATTCGTTGCCAGTCAAGAGACCTCCAACTTTGGCTAAAATCGAAAAGTAAATTTTGCATAATTACAGTGACTAGGAGACAATTACTGATCTACAAATGCTTTTTCCAATTAATACAACCTTCACTAATTGTATTAGTGAAAAATATAATTATAACGATTACTAATTTCGTTGGTGAAAAATAACCAAGATAAAAATACCACCATTGTTAATTTGGATTTTGTAAAATAACCAAGATATAAGTACCAACATTATTGATTATGTCGTTGAAAAATAACCAAGATATAAATAAAACCATCAAAAATTTTGTAAGTGAAAAATAACCACAATATAAATACCACCATTATCAATTTTGTTGGTGAAAAATAACCAAGTTACAAATACAATCATTACAAATTTTGTTGGAGAAAAATAAACCAATATGTATATATACAACCTTTACTAATTTTGTTGGTGAAAATAAACCAAGCGATAAATACAACCTTTACTAATTTTGTTGGTAAACGACAAGTAAAACGAGATATTTATACAACAAGTAAACTGAGATATTTCTACAATATTTTTCTAATTTTGTTGGAGAACGACAGATAAAAGGGATATAGATATAAATACAACCTTATCTAGTTTTTTTTGGTGAACGCCAAGTAAGCCGAGATAAAAATACAACTATTTCCAATTTTGTAGGGGAATGAGAAATCAACCGTGATATAAATACAACCATTTATAATTTTGTTGAACTACAAATAAATATATGAACAACCTTTTCGAATTTTGATGGTGAACGACATTATAAACTCTAATCTTGAAGGGAAAGACATTATAAATTCTAATTTTGATGGGAACGACATTGTAAGTCCTAATTTTGATGGGGAGCGACATTATAAATTCAAATTTTTATGGGGAGTTACATTATAAATTCTAATTTTGATGGGGAAGGATATTATAAATTCTAATCTTGATTGGAAACGACATTACAAATTCTAATCTTGATGGGGAACGACATTATAAATTCTAATTTTGATGGGAGCGACATTATAAATTCTAATTTTGATGAGGAATGATATTATAAAATTCTAATCTTGATTGGAAACATCACAAATTCTAATCTTGATGGGGAACGACATTATAAATTCTAATTTTTTGATGGGGAACGACATTATAAATTTTAATTTTGATGGGGAACGACATTATAAATTCTAATTTTGATGATGAGCGACATTACAAATTATAATTTTGATGGGGAACGACATTATTAATCCTAATTTTGATGGGGAACGACATTATAAGTTTTAATTTTGATGGGGAACGACATTATAAATGCTAATTTTGATGGTGAGCGACATTACAAATTCTAATTTTGATGGGGAACGACATTATAAATTTAAATTTTGATGGGGAACGGCATAATAAATTTTAATTTTGATGGGGAACGCCAGATAAATCTATGCATAAATACAACCTTCTCTAATTATATTGGGGGAAGTAATCACCATTTCCTTTATTCTCCTTCAAGAATTACAGACGACTCAAGAGAAATTATTAATACCGTTCCATAACTGAGCTGGCTTTGTGAACAAGAAAATTATATAAAACGTTCTGATATAAATTTTAATTGATAAACGAGAGTGCGACGGAAGAGAGAGAGAGAGAGAGAGAGAGAGAGAGAGAGAGAGAGAGAGAGAGAGAGAGATGCCGTTTTTAGGGAAGTACCGGGATGGAAAATAATACAGCGGGCAACAATAGTTTTCTTTTTTACAGTTAAAGGGAAATGGTTGGGAGCTGGATTCACGGATATAGTGTTACACTTTGTATTATTGTTAAATAATTAATGTTTGAGCATTATGTTATCTCTCATTTCTTCTCACTCTGTTCAACCATTCTGCATTAATTCTTCTTACGAAAGGAACTGAATCACTTTATGTCGGATTAGTTCTAATTATTTGTAAGACTTTTGCATATTGAATGGAATGAATGCAAACTCTAGGCCAAGTTCAAGCGCTGGGACTGATGAGGTCTCTCAGTGGTGAAGGTGAAGGGAAATTGAGAATAAATAGGTTTGAAAGGTATAACGGAAGGAAAATCTCGCAGATGCGCTGTGGAACAATTGTTGGGTGGGGGTGGAGAGTAAGTTGGAAGAAAGAGAATATGAACGGAGGTAGAGTAAAAAGGAATGAATGGGTCTGCAGCAAAGGGCCGAAGGGACGCCGCAGAGAACCTTGAGTAACGCGTACAGTGTACAGCGGGAGGTGCACTATATAGTGTACTCTAAATTTCACCACAAAATTGAATGAAATATACTACATACAAATCTAAAGGTTTCGTTGTATCCAAACTTAAAAAAAGTCTTACTTTTCTTACCTGAACCAAAGATACTACTGAGTGTACTCTATAGTAGCTTTCTCTGAACTGGGAAAAAATAAAGAAAAAGAAACAAACACCCACACAGCAGGCAAATAAATTCAGGCCAGTTTCCAGAATACAGGAAGAGGTGACGTTTGGCTTTGCAAAACTGCCTGGTAAGGGAATACAATTTCCTCTTAAGCTCAATAAAACACTGACTGATACTGAGAGAGAGAGAGAGAGAGAGAGAGAGAGAGAGAGAGAGAGAGAGCTATTCACTGCATGAGGAACGTGTAATTGTTTTGTTAAATAATGCTGTGTATTTGATTTTTTATGTGAGTGTGTGTGTGTGTGTGAGAGAGAGAGAGAGAGAGAGAGAGAGAGAGAGAGAGAGAGAGAGAGAGAATTTACATCGATTCACTCAAACGCAATGTGTTTTGATGCTTTAAGTATTGATAAAAGGTGCTTATAACTTAATACAACGCCACCGATTATTTTGGAAGGAAATCTTGGTTTCTGAAGAATGTACAAAATAATTTTTGTTCAATCGAAAATATGAATACGAAAGGACACAGGTAATTTCGTTCAAATTATGTCACATTTTATTGTAGTGAACACCAAAGAATTATTACGTTTCAGTCACCAGGATGAGGGTGAATTTGGAGAAGGCCACTGATAATGGAAAGGGATTATATTATTATTATTGTTATTATTGTTATATTATTATTATTATTATTATTATTATTATTATTATTATTATTATTATTTGGTGCTTTCACATCACGAACAAGGCTAAAAGAGTGCTTATTTTTTCCCGATATTCGACAGAAAAAAAAAAAAATTTTCCGTTTGGGATAAAGTGAGGACACTCCGCTTTGCCTTGTAACTGACCCATAAACCATAGGCACTTCTTAGCTTATTAGGGTAGATGGTCGGTTGATGCACACACCACACACACACACACACACACACACATATATATAATATATATATAATATATATATATATATATATATATATGTGTGTGTGTGTGTGTGTGTGTGTGTGTGTGTGTGTGTGTGTGTGTGTGTATTCACACACACATTACATTTGTGCATGTAAGCATAAATATTTCTTACTGAAATATCAGTGGCAATACAGTCAAAATATTTCGTATTTCCAATTAATACCTCATACAGTGATAATGTTTTCCTCCGGAAGATCACTCCACCTTCGAACAATTCCAATTAACGTCTCCTTTTTAATCCTCTTAGGTTTTATTATCTTCCTGTGACTCTAGACTTTTGGTGAATTTAAAGCCGTATAACAAACCGCGAAAGAGCTTCCGCAAATACCGCTGGGCACCGATGTGTTTTTCTTGTATATATTTGATCTGAATTGAGAAATTCAAAACGATAAATGTATTGATGGTGCATTAAGTATGTTTTATATTCACTCTTTATTCATTATTATTATTATTATTATTATTATTATTATTATTATTATTATTATTATTATTATTATTATTATTATTATTATTATTATTATTATTATTGTCACTGGTATATATTTCATCAAAATTGATAAATTAAATTACGAAGGTATTGAGGGTCATGTAGTATTTATTTATGTTCTCTCTATATTCATTTATTCATTCATTCATCTATCTATGAACTATTATTATTGTCATTTTTTTTGTCTATCACAGTCGTCCTATTAACTGAATGGTTTTATAGTGTGGGGTTCCGGGTTGCATCCTGCTTCCTTAGAAGCCCATCACTTTTCTAATCACACTTGTGCAAGAGTCCTGGAGCTACTTCAGCATCTAATTTCTCCTGGTTCCTTTTCAAGGATCTTGGGATCGTGCATAGTGTCTCTATGATTAGGGATACAATTTCCCTATTTTCAAGTCTAAATACGTATCTATTTTTTCTCTCTCTTCCTCATCTACTCTGGTGCCCCCTGGTACTGCGACATCGATGAGTGATACTTTCTTCTTGGTTTTGTCAATGAACGTCATGTCTCGTCTATTTGTACGTATTATTATTATTATTATTATTATTATTATTATTATTATTATTATTATTATTATTATTATTATTATTATTATTATTATTATTATTATTATTTCCAATTCTAGCTGTAGCTGTAATAGATCACTGGTGATGACAGACATTATTACTTAATAATGATAATGACACTAATTTATCCATCTATTGAAGATGAGACACACCCTTTTTTTTTTTACAAATAATCCATAACCATTACAATGTCAGGGATATTCTAACATAAATAACTTTTCCCTGTGTAAAAAATGGCAAAATATTATTTTATTTATTACGTAACAAAAAGAAATTCACCCTGATAAAAATATTTCGAGCGAATTAAACATTCAACCTTTGTACTTCATGTGAATATTGCTATTTTTCTTCAGCAATTTTTAGCGCCGCTGTGTTATACAGAGCATAGACCCGACCTTTGCGAGTTCAGGTTAAACCTTTTGAATATACCTGTATCATTTGTTTTGTGTACTGTAAAAAATGTTGACAATTTAGACATTCCTAAAGAATTATATTCAAATCATTGCAAATGATTGTGCTTGAAAAATAACTGTACTCAGCTCGAAGTTCTTCAGCTACATAAGCAAGATCTTGGCATTAATTTGGCATAGCAGTATTATCAACTGTGTAGTATTAGACTTCACATAATTAGGTAGGACTGTTACTACTAACTTATTATATTAGAGGTACTATGGCTTTCGGAACTCTTAAACTGCTTCCTCGCGAGTTCCTTTGACTAATAATATTCATCTCTGAAGAAAGTTGATCTCTAACGGTAGGGATCACTGTGGAGATCTGAGCACAATGGAAGGTCTGAATCACGAAAGGTTCTATACAGAAAGAATGACAATCTGGTCGAACAACGGTGGCAGTTTAACGCTAATGTCTGGCATGGAACTCTAATGGAACAAGAGATTTTTTCATTCTAGAATTTAAGAAGAGACTCGGCTGCCAATGGTCAAATGATCACTGAGTTAAAGAAAGAAAAGACATCAAACTATTTGCAGGTTCTCTTACATATCTTAGAGGAATTTCATGATACAAAGAGCTTGCACAAAAAAGAAAGAAAGAAACGTTTCTCAGAAGTACTTTTGCAACCAAGAATGACACCTGGAATAGAGATGCATATAGCTAAGGAGAGAGTAGTTTATCTTACAATAACCATTGACTGAAGGAACGTACGATTCATAACGGCATTTTTAATTATTATCACTTTCCAGAATCTGAAAAAGTTATTGCCATAAACATCTAAGAATATCAAACCTATGAATAGTAAATCTCTGAATGAATCATACCAAAGTGTAAAACCTAATATTCGTAATTTCCATCAGCAAGGAATAATTTCAGGGATGGAGCCGTTGTCAACGACATAATCAAAATGTCATTTTGCCCGAATTGTACAAGTTTTACCCGCACTTTCGAAACGTCGACTTAACCACTTACTTAAAGTAAAGATAATTCTTTTATTTTTTGCCGTTCATTGTTAACAGGAGCGAAGAGAAAATGAAATCACCTATTAACGGAAGAAATGAATAAATGTGAAGACTTTCAATGTAATAGTTAAAGTGCATTCAATACAAAAAAGTGTGGTATATGCAACGAAGTTCTGAAGTCTATCTTGAAGATTAAAAGCTTTTAAAGTGATTCGTATTTCTCTCAGTTAAAAGAATATCTTTGTTTTGTCAAGAACGCATTTCTAATTTTTTTAAAAATATTGTCACTCGAGAAAGACATAATGAAATTATATCAGGTTCCTCATTAGAGAAACATTGAAATTCTTCAGTCTCCTCAATGAAACGTCTTCAAATAGAATAGAAAGTGACGTAAACTCTAGATGAACAAAAGCAATTCTAAGCCAGAATGAAGCAAGTGATGTTCCTTTAAAAAAAAACAGGGCGATTATTTTTGCAATCTTTAAAAGAAAAGGTAAAGCTTTTCATCCAATGCTTTTTGTCCATTGCTTGTTTTAATTTTATTCCTTTCTGTGTTTCCTATTACCCCTTGTTACTTCTTTCATACAAACACAATACTCTTCGGAAGCT
>NC_061107.1:87354591-87357091 GCF_015104395.2 Macrobrachium nipponense
GCCACAATCACTCGGTTCCAACAGGGCCTTGACAGCGATCTTCTTCCAAGACCTCAGTTACCACTTCCAGGTGCTGGAAGGAACCACAAACAATCGGTTCCAGCAAGTCCTCGACAGAAGCGATCTTCTTCCAAGACCTCAGCTACCACTTCCAGTTGCTGGAAGGAGCCACAAACACTCTTACTTCTTCCCGCTCCAGCACGGCGTCAGCCGAGTATATCTTCTTCCAAGACTTCACAGTTCACTTTGTGACCGGTTGGGCGGGGTTGGGAGTGGGGGGTTAGGTGGTGGGGGTGGCGTTTTGTGCTTTAATTACCTGGCCTCTTTGATTCCTACTGAATTCCTTTCTTGATAGATATACGCGACTGGATCGAAAGGGTCTCCAGGACACAATCACAGAAGCATCAACGCTTCACACGAGGTGAAGCAAAAGGGTTGGCATCACTGATTTGTTTTTCCATAAGAACTTTATTGTGTTTTATTGTTTTTTACCTTTCACTGGCACATATCTCCAAGCAAAAACTGCTCAGTTCGAAATAATCTGATATGCTGAAAAGAACATTATGGACGCAATTGTTAGATTCATAAAATAGTTTTGACAAAAATATAAAATTTTTCATAATCCTTTTATACTTATTTGTTTGAGTTCAGAGGGAAGGTATTTTATTCAATATACGTAAAAGGGTGTTGGGAATACAATGTTATTGGGAGACTGATATACTAGTTATTCAGAGAAACACATACGTGTATATATATATATATATATATATATATATATATATATATATATAATATATATATATATATATATGGTGCTGCTTTTCCAATAAACTTCTCTTTCTCTACAGGCAAATTTCCTGTTTGGAGAACTTTTTGGTTTGTTAGTAAGTTGACTCTGTCCATAAAAGGAAAAAAATAGAAAGAGAGGATCACGAAAGCACATTCCTCAGAACAATCCTTATGTCAAGAATGATGCCAAAACATATTGATTTCTGAAAAAGATTCCTTCGAACGATGGCTGTCCCGTTGCGGGCCCCTATCCAATTTCTCGCCCTGGTAGCTCCAAGGCGTCAGGTCATAACAAACTGGCACCTAAAATATGTATAGTTATTGTGAAAGTTCCTATTTCTCTCTCTCTCTCTCTCTCTCTCTCTCTCTCTCTCTCTCTCTCTCTCTCTCTCTCCTTACGTTCAAGATTTCTCAATCAAGGAACGAAGCGTTTTCTTCTATACGACATCACGATTCAATTTAAATGAATGACTGGCCAATTTCATATTTACGAGGACACAAAAATCTTATTTTCAGTTATAAACGAAATGTTTGCCATTAATCCCAGGATTAATGGCAAACCAAACAATAATAAACACTGCGAAAAATTTCTTAGACTCATGGTAATATTTGGCTGGCTTTCAATAGAAACTTCTCTTATGTCGAAAGTCGAAATACTATCGGCTTTGAGACTCTTCTTCCACCGATCAACAAGATAAGATCTCTCTCTCTCTCTCTCTCTCTCTCTCTCTCTCTCTCTCTCTCTCTCTCATAGATATATATATATATATATATATATATATATATATATATATATATATATATATATACATATATATATATATATATATATATATATATATATATATATATATATATATATATATATATATAATCACTCTGAAACATATCTCAAAACCGAGGATATCATATAAAACAGATGAAGAAGCTAATGGCAGGTTTCGAAACAGAGCGATAGAAATAGGTATTCATGACGTAATATTGTGAAACACCCTCAGTTTTTAAAGACTTTGGTGAATATTGCACATCGTTTCGCAAACATGCAGTTAAACCTCGGAATCGGACACATCTCAAACAAAAATATCACGCAAAGTTCTATCCTATCGGTGTCTTTGTGCTGCCACCACAAATCTCAGCGAATCCATCCCTGTCATTTTCGTTGATTCGACAAAAATATTCCTTTGATGTCCTGCAATTCTCGTACCCATTTGTTGACGTTCGATTTCCCTCATTCTCGAAGAAGTTCCTATTCCAAAAGTCCAGAAATATTTGACAACGTATTGATGCTAAAAAAAAAAAAAAAAAAAAAAAAAAAAAAAAAAAAAAAAAAAAAAAACAACAACTAGTGGCTTATGGTACGTAAGTCAAATCAATGGCTCAGGGGTATGGCCTACAAATTGTTAGTTTTCTGTTGCTGTACAGACAGTTAAAGAAATCATTTTTTCTGTGAGTGAGTCTTACACTGCTTTTGACAGCTGACGATTTTCCCTAGTAATTTAAGGCAGATTTCTTTCTTTTTTTTGCAGAAACTGTATACTTCCGAGTCCCTCTGGTAAACAACTTAATTACAGGTACCTCGGGCGAGCTCAGAAAATATTAGATTGCATTATACAGTGCAAAATAAACCAACTGTTTTGACATGTTTCATCTGTTCAGCATCATGCTTGACTATTGCTACTTATATGAACTGAAACACACACACATACACATA
>NC_061107.1:87359591-87369591 GCF_015104395.2 Macrobrachium nipponense
ATACATTACATACATATGAATATCTCAAATGCAAGACATTGGATTAGTATGATTTCTCTATGGCTTCCATTTGAGAAATTTTTACATTTATCTCTAACATACGAATTGAGAAAAAAATTACCTTAATTATGTTTTCATTAAATAGTGCAGTGAAGAAGAAAAAGAGAAATTAGCTGATGAGGATTTATCAGCATGGCATAAATATTTTTGCTAATGATATATTGATTTACTCGTAAAAAATGATTTGAATGCAGATGGAGTAAAGCAATTGATCTGCTGAATCTGCGGGTCCACACCAGGTCCCGTCTAGCTTTTAATATCTTACTGTGAGGGTGACAAAATCGAAAAATAAAACAAACTAAAAAGTTGACCTATACCGTCATTATAGTGATATAGGTGTCTGCTAGACAGAGTAAAGCTAAAATCTGTTTGTATAAATAAAAAAAAAGATAATGATAATTTCGCGCCGTGAGTAGGTGGTATACAAACACAGTAATAGATTCAAGGAATATGAGAAAAAAAAAAATGATATAAACAACCTTTTTAATTATTACCATAAGTCTGATCAACAAATTCCAAAACTTTCGACTCGGCCAAGGGAACGTAAACTTTGTTCTCCATTTTTCCCAATAGATAACTAATGCGCTGTATATTCCAGCCAAAATAAGGATTTCACAACATCAGTGAACTTCAGATCAATGCGGGCTCTGCCTGTCGCTTCTGTCAGATTTTTAAAAAAATAATTAACTTTGAACAGTAGTTTGATCGTTCATGTCGATTACAATTGGTGAAACGATTTCAATATAAACTTCCCTTCACAAAAGGAGGTATACATCTCTACTTTAGACCTGATTAAAGGTAAGAATTCTTTTGTTTCTATTGAGAAGGGATTTCTGTTTATGCCAGTAAGTAAAACACCAGACCAGGGATGCATTCTGATGCTGCCTGCCTTCTACCTAATGAAAAGCAGTTCTCATTACGAGTTAGAATCCAGCAAAACAAAGTGAAGTCTTTGGGTGAGTGGCCTCTAAGTGAGGTCATGATTGACAGGGTTTTCTCGAGGTGAAGTGTCGGTCTGAGGGTGAGGGAGCATATTAGAGTAGATTCTCAGTCAAAGACCAAAGCGCACGATTGAGCTAATGTCTACTTTTCCTGTACTTTCAACTAGACAGCATTTTCGGTGGCAACGTTCCTTTTTGAAAGCGCTATATTAAGGTATTTTGACCAAAGGATGATTGCGCACATGCACACGTACAGACACATATTTATTTTTAATATATATATATGTGTGTGTGTGTGTGTGTGTGTGTGTGTTTGTGTATATATATATATATATATATATATATATATATATATATATATATATATATATATATATGCGTGCGCCATGTGTTTGTGATGAATTGCTTTCTCTAAAACAAAGGTAATACTCAAGAAGCAACACTCCAATATCTTTTGAAGTACCAGGCTACATCCTCTGAATCATTCGGCAGGAAGAACGGTGCTCCTCAAATAGTCATAAAACATCTTGTTGCCGAACCACTTTCCCAATAAAAAAAGAAGAAGGAAAGCATATATACGGAAAACATATACCGTCGTGATCTCGCATAAGACCGAAAGTGAGTGAGTCGTTGAAAGTCGAACCATTTCAGTTGAGTTGAGTTGAAGACGCTTCAAACTGGGAGTTGTTGCGATATGAATGATTAGGCAATTTGGCCATTTGGAAGGGATCGTCGGGTGCCGAGAGTTCTGTCCTCTTTGGCAACGAAGAAACAGGCAAACAAGAATGCAGGAATTGAGATTTGATAGCAGTATTGTATCTCCTCTATTTAGGATACGATTGCGGGACATTTTTGGCGCTGAAAATATGGTTTAGTATTGACTAAAATATCTTAGACCTGTTAAAACCAAGACGATACTTTTATATCTGTCTCGATTTCTTAATTGTTTTCTTTTATTTCCTTACATCTTCGATAATTTTAAACAGCCGAAGTCATTAACGTGTATAATGTTCGTTGGAATGACTAATTCTGGACTAGTCCCGTCAATCCTCATTAGCTCCATTTAAATATCACTAAAAATGTAAGACGCTGCACCTTTTTATTTGTTGAAGGTATTAAAAGAAAGGCATGGGTATTTAGATGATCGTACCCGCTTGAATAGCAAATCAGTGTTACTAATCAAATTTATGTTATTTAAATACTCTTATAATTTACGATTTGGTTTTATACATCAGCATATGGGGTCTTACGTACCAGTATTCTTTAATTGTACTTTATTTTCTCGCATGTCAGAATAGCAAAAGTTCACTTATTTTGAAAAAGATTTAACATATTACTTAAATTTTACAGTCAGCTCTTCGTACAATCTAGGCTCCTTTTCGACGGTTATTGTTTTCCTTTTTTATAAAGACTTTTTAAAGCTTGAGAAAACTGCAAATATAATGCAAACATAGAAAGCTAGTGTGTTTCCCAAAAGCACATACAGAAGCCGGGCTTACTTTCACTGGTCTCCACGAGGTTTTCATCCCAATCTCTCTTAACAGTTGTATATAAAGTATGGCAACAGCCAATGAGTTTTTATTGCCTTTTGTGATTCCAGCACTTCTCCACGACATAAAACAAAGCATGGATACATCGCTCTTATTTTGATTGCCTATAATAGCGTTGCGTTTCATACACGTCATTGAGAAAGTAATTGCTGTTTTCCAGAACTCACAATTTTTAAAGCAAGGGGAAATAGGTAATTTGTTACCTTAGGTAATAAAGTAGTCATTTTCGATATTTTATCATTAACATGCGTTGCTTTTGAAAGTTCTGGCACTATCAAACATTGTGCGGAATCGCATTTTCGTTTCTTGGGCAGATTTGTCATTAACAATGTATAATTTGGAGCTCTGCACTAACATTATTACATCAACCAAATTCACCATCAAATTATATATATATATATATATAATAAATATATCTAGAGTAATATTATATAGATATAGATATATATAGATGATTATAAGATATAGATATATATATCGTTTTGTTACACATTAGTAGAGACTAACGCCAGTACGCCTATATTGTATGATATATTCTAGTGAAAAGATTAATCAAACTTTAAATACAAGAGACGAGCATGGGCTATAATCCGACACTAATTTCATCTCAGTCTCAGTAAAAGACTAGAAATATTTCTAATCTGCGGAAAGGGAAAAAATAAACGCTGGGTAAACTCGTGACTTAATTGCCAAAAATATATTTCCAACACAATACAAACGCCTAATCTGATTTAATGCTATTCACGCCTAATAGCTCCTAATAGGAAAGCAAATAAGAAAGATTCCCCCAAAAAATAGGAGCTCAGAGGCCATTAACATAGGAAGCAATTTTACGAATTCAGAAACCAACGTCATTTTATTTTCAAAGTTCGGCTGATTTAGGATTTTAGAGGCGAGGAACTTGGTATATGATTTTCAAATTTAAACCAACTTAGTTTTTAAGGTTCATTTCCAGGGTGAACGCTGGATATAAATGGTTGCAAATTCGCATAGCTGCCAAATATATCACACACACACACACACACACACACTACATATATATATATATATATATATATATATATATATATATATATATATATATATATATACATATATACATATAATATATATATATATATACTATATTATATATATACATATATATGTGTGTGTGTGTATATATATCTATATATATATATATATATATATATATATATATATATATAGATATAATATATATATACTATCTATCTATCTATAATATATATCATATATATATATATATATATATATATATATATATATCTATCTATATTTATATATATATATAGAT
The DNA here is from genome assembly GCF_015104395.2 of Macrobrachium nipponense. Classification (NCBI taxonomy): domain Eukaryota; kingdom Metazoa; phylum Arthropoda; class Malacostraca; order Decapoda; family Palaemonidae; genus Macrobrachium; species Macrobrachium nipponense. Next base: position 87,363,458 of record NC_061107.1, read on the forward strand.
ATATATATATAGTATATATATATATATGATATATAGATAAGATATATATATATATATACACACACACACATAATATATATATATATATAATATATTATATATATATATATGTATATATATATATCTATATATATATATATATATATATATATATATATATATATATATGATAGATATATATATATATATATATATATATATATATATATATATATATATTTATATTCCATATGTGTGTGTGTGTGTGTGTGTGTGTGTGTGTGTTGTGTGTGAGTATATTTGGCAGCTATGCGAATTTGCAACCATTTATATCCAGCGTTCACCCTGGAAATGAACCTTAAAAACTAAGTTGGTTTAAATTTGAAAATCATATACCAAGTTCCTCGCCTCTAAAATCCTAAATCAGCCGAACTTTGAAAATAAAATGACGTTGGTTTCTGAATTCGTAAAATTGCTTCCTATGTTAATGGCCTCTGAGCTCCTATTTTTTTTTTTTTTTGGGGGGAATCTTTCTTATTTGCTTTCCTATTAGGAGCTATTAGGCGTTAATAGGCTTTTAAATCAGATTAGGCGTTTGTATTGTGTTGGAAATATATTTTTGGCAATTAAGTCACGAGTTTACCCAGCGTTTATTTTTTCCTTCCGCAGATTAGAAATCATTTCTAGTCTTTTACTGAGACTTAGATGAAATTAGTGTCGGATTATAGCCCATGCTCGTCTCTTGTATTTAAAGTTTGATTAATCTTTTCACTAGAATATATCATTACAATATAGGCGTACTGGCGTTAGTCTCTACTAATGTGTAACAAAAAGATCCTAACTGAAAGGGTAATCTATTTTATTATTATTATTATTATGATTATGATTATTATTATTATTATTATTATTATTATTGAAAAAATAAAGTCCGCAATAGTATGTATGTATATTGCCATATACAGGAAGCTTTTGTCAACTTAATCAGTTGGCGTCTTCAGGCACTGATGAAGATATCAAATTATATTATTATTATTTTTTTTTTGCTCTATCACAGTCCTCCAATTCGACTGGGTGGTATTTATGGTGTGGGGTTCCGGGTTGCATCCTGCCTCCTTAGGAGTCCATCACTTTTCTTACTATGTGTGCCGTTTCTAGGATCAAACTCTTCTGCATGAGTCCTGGAGATACTTCAGCGTCTAGTTTTTCTAGATTCCTTTTCGGGGATCTTGGGATCGTGCCTAGTGCTCCTATGATTATGGGTTCGATTTCCACTGACATATCCCATATCCTTCTTATTTCTATTTTCAGATCTTGATACTTATCCATTTTTTCCCTCTCTTTCTCTTCAACTCTGGTATCCCATGGAATAGCGACATCAATGAGTGATACTTTCTTTTTGACTTTGTCAATCAACGTCACGTCTGGTCTATTTGCACGTATCACCCTATCCGTTATGATACCATAGTCCCAGAGGATCTTTGCCTGATCGTTTTCTATCACTCCCTCAGGTTGGTGCTTGTACCACTTGTTACTGCAAGGTAGCTGATGTTTCTTGCACAGGCTCCAGTGGAGGGCTTTTGCCATGGAAATATGTCTCTTTTTGTACTGGTTCTGTGCAAGTACCAGGCATTCGCTTGCTATGCGGTTTATGGTTTCATTTTTCGTATTGCACTGCCTACATACGGGAGAGATGTTATTTCCGTCTATTGAGTGACGAGTGGCTAAAGAGTGCATGGAAAGAAGGACTAATAAAAGTAGACGAAGACCCAGAAATATACAGAGACAGGAGAATAGACATACAAGACGACTGGCACAACGAACCAATGCACGGATAATACATGAGACAGACTAAAGAACTAGCCAGCCATGACATGTTGGCAATGGCTACAGAGGGGAGAGCTAAAGAAGGAAACTGAAGGAATGATAACACGGGACAAGATCAGGCCCCAAGAACCAGATTATTATTATTATTATTATTATTATTATTATTATTATTATTATTATTATTATTGTGATTATTATTATTATTATTATTATTGTAAATTTAGGTAGAAGACCCTCTTTCAAGCATGTTCTATTGAAGAAGATTGCTGCTTCAGCTGCATTTATTTTATAGAAGTTCTTTTCTATTCTTTTTGTTACGACTTTTTCATTATTACTTACGTTGGCGAGTAAGGCGCTATTGGATATATATGAAAAGTCAAAATCAATGAATTTTATGAAATTTGTATATATATGTATATATATATATATATATATATATATATATATATATATATATATATATATATATACATATATAAATATGATATATATATATATATATATAGAAGAAGGGTTTATCATATGAATAATAATAAATAATCTACGGACATTGTACACCAGAAATCAATATATATACAGGCGGTCCCCGGGTTACGACGGGGGTTCCGTTCTTGAGACGCGTCGTAACGACGGGGGGTTCCGTTCTTAAGCCGTCAACCGAAATCGTCATAAGCCGGAACATCGTCAAAAATCCCAGGAGAGCCTTACTTTTAATGTTGGTGCATTGAAAACTATGTAAACTGCATTCTTATGGCATTTTTCATCAAAAAAAACTTCAAATATTTATTATTTTGCATTTTTGGTGTCATATTTCATCTCCCAGATGAGCGTTGTAGGCGTCGTAGCCCTGGAACATGCGTCGTAACCTTGGAGGAATAATGGGAGGAGGCGCCCCGCTATGGGTCAGACCGTTCAGTAAAGTGAAGCAAGTTTACTGCGTGGCAGCCACGCCTAGGACTGGCAAAAGAGAGACCTCACCATAAGAATTAATAGAAACGCTTCAGTTACTTTTCCTATCTTTTATTTTCATAATGTGTCTTTTCATGGCATAAATGGAGGCGAAAGGTGTTAGATATTTTATCATTCTTTTATAAACATAGTTAATTATTTCATCATTCATAATACCTTCCTTTATTACTCAGAAATGCAATACAAATTTTTTCATAATCTATATATACATATAACCTATTACTGGCACAAATTTAAAGCTATTCGCTTTATGTCTGCTAATTCCTTTGTCCTTACTGTTTTGTTATCATCTACTATTAGGAATTATTGACCGCTAAAATGAATGAACTTAGTATATATCTGGTGACTTTCCTGCGACCTGCGATTGAAGTTTAGCGGTAATCCGCTTACCAGCATAATTATATCTCACTTGCAAATATTTTTCAGTTACTGTTTTTAATCAATAAGTGCAAGTGATTATCCAATGGTTGAGTATCATACATGTGATAATCGAACTTCGAAAATATTGTTTTGCCTCTGTAAGCTGCCAATACTGAACTAACTAATTTATGGAAGTTAACTCTCCTCAGTGTTTTGTTTTTGTTGCAGGACATTTCCCTCATATTTTTCCTCATGTATTGCATATATCAATAACATCATTTGACGGATACACCAACCTTCCTTTGGTTTTTAATTTGATGAAGGTGTGACGAAAAATAGCGTCTGTTAACGTTAATGCATCAATGCAGACCTCACACTGTAAAGACTTTTTTTAACTTAAAAACACAAAGCCTGCAATATAAGCTACTATTTTATTTGAACATTTTGAGAAGTGGTAATGGTTTGGAATATAACCATAATCATCTTCCTTGTCATCTGAATATGTTTCTTGAACTTCTAAAATTAGATGTCTGGAAACAAAAGCATTTATAGTTCCTTACTGCAACCTGCTCTTTTATCCTGCTTGAAGCAGTTAGTATGGGTACCGACTCTGATGGCAAGCAGTTGCCACAAATGATATCCATTAAGTCATTATGTACAAGTAGCCTTTTGTAAGCAGCAGAGAATTGTCTCGCTGCGGATAATCATTATGGCCTCCCATACTTCTTACTTGACCAAATAATAGTTCAATATGATCCTGACTGAATTTGTAGGGCATCAAAAATTGTAAAGGCCTACCATTTGATGCAATACAGGTTTCGTACAGAATCTGAAGCCTTCATATGCAGTAGAGAATCCCAATGAAACCAATTTTCGATCTTATTTTAAGATGTCACCACATCCTGAGTCTCAAAGATCTGATATATGTTTCTACTTTTATTAGAAAAACTTTAATATCACTTGCATTTTTCATCTGAATTGGGCTTTTAAATGCTTTGGTATTCTGATTTCGAGAATTTGATATGTCAAATAAGGTGATGAATACCATAATGAATTCAATAGTAGCTTCACTTCCCTCAAATTCACTTATTTTTTCATCAAGGAATTATAGTTTCAGTAAACGTACTGTCTGAGGATAAAATGGAGTACGAAACTTAATGTGTACCGTAAGCAGAAGAGGACGCACGCAAGAAAAAAACTAAAAGAATGATTAAAATAACAGCTTATCAAAATTAAAAAGTGTGACACCTTAGTCATCGCAAGGTCGCGTACCTACAGTCGACCCAGGGATTCAGTTGCCAGTCCCAATATGGGGGCCAGCGACCTGAGTGGCTTCACTTATCCCGCAGCAAGGCGTTCTCCTCCCATTATTCCTCCAAGGTCGTAACCCTGGAAATAACGCCTATTGACAAGCGTCGTAACCTCGGAAACATCGTAAGCCGACACCGTCGTAACCCGGGAACTGCCTGTTATATATATATATATATATATATATATATCTATATATATATATATATATATATATATATAAATATATATATATATATATATATATATATATATATATATATATATATATATATATATATATATATATATATATATATATATATATATATATATATATATATATATATATATATATATATATATATATATATATATATATATATATATATATATATATATATATATATATGATATATATATATATATATATATATATATATATATATACTATATATATATATATATAGTAATTCACTCTACCTCGGAGTTGATATATTTTCATATATGCTTAACCGAAGGGGAATTTTATTAGGCGATAATAGAATTGTCGGCTACTGGGCGCAAACCCAGGACACCATACAAATCCATGACGTCAGTGAAGCTATTTACCCACTCCACCACCGCCGTTGTTAATGATAGGCCAGATAAGACGCATGAGTTATGCTTCCAACTTGGTTTGTACATGCACAAGACCTTTTAACCCGTCATTTCCACATATAGTATTCGGTTTTCACCATGAACGTGAGTTTGTGTTAAGCATAGTAGCTATTATTGGGTCCACCTTTTCAGTTATTTCTTTCGGTGATTCTAATCTGGACTTGATTCCCTAAATATTTACATAGTGGTGGAGTGGGTAAATAGCTTCACTGATGTCCTGGATTTATATGGTGTCCTGGGTTCGCGCCGGGCGCCGACAATTCTATTATCGCAAAATAAAATTCCCCTTCGGTTAAGCATATACGAAAATATATCAATTCCGAGGTAGAGTGAATTAGATATTAAAGGACATTTGTAGCTCGATGTATGTATATGAATCACGGTAGTGATATGACTTATATATATATATATATATATATATATATATATATATATATATATATATATATATATATATATATATATTATATCGAGCTACAATGTCCTTTAATATCTAATTCGCTCTACCTCGGAATTAATATATTTTCATATATGCTTAACCGAAGGGGAATTTTTTCTCGATAATAGATTTGCCTGGACCAGGGCGCGAACCTATGGATCCTTTCAAACCCAGGAACGTCAGTGAAGCGTTACCTTACTACACACGCTTCACTGACGTTCCTGGGTTTGAAAGGATCCATAGGTTCGCGCCCTGGTCCAGGCAAATCTATTATCGAGAAAAAATTCCCCTTCGGTTAAGCATATATGAAAATATTATAATTCCGAGGTAGAGCGAATTAGATATTAAAGGACATTGTAGCTCGATATATGTATATGAATCACGGAAATGTGATATGACTTATATATATATATATATATATATATATATATATATATATATATATATATATATTGAAATCTGGCGTACAGTGTCCGTAGATTATTTATTAATTATTCATATGATAAACCCTTATTTTACAGAACAAGCCTACAGAGGTCATTGACTTTTGAAATTCAAGTTCACTCAGAATATGGTGTTCGTTTGGAAGAATTTACAGAGGATAACGGGAAATAGA
>NC_061107.1:87377091-87402091 GCF_015104395.2 Macrobrachium nipponense
TGCATATAGCATATTCGCATCCTTTTTTATAATGAAAATATTTCCATAGTTTACTTTTTAACTTTTTTTTAATTTTGCAAGTTTATGAAACCTTTAGCTACTGAAACAATATCGAATTTGTCCTTAGCAAAGCAAAAATTATCACCAAATTATAAAACAAGTTTTACATTCTCATATGAAGATGCACCTGTCCAAATTCAGATGGTGCATGTCCGAGAAAGCCTTATGCTCCAAATGACGCAATCTCTTCGGTAAACAAGACTTCGGTATAAGAAGATTATCCTCACATTTCTTCAGAACTTGCAGCTGCCGTTTCAGGCGATGTGACCTCATCAAAGATATCTTGTGGTTGTGGAAAAACGGCTTGCACACAGGACAGAGTCGAAAGATCAAAGGCAGCGTCAAAGGCAGCGTGTGTGGACAACGAAAAGCATCCCGGACTTACACGTAAAGCTATCTTCATATGAACTTAGTAAGAGTGAAAAATTTGTTTTACGGTTTGGTATGAAATTTTACTTTACTAAGGCCAAAATCGATATTTTTCAGTAGCTAAAGGTTTCATAAACTTATAAAAAACAATTCATTGTTTTGTAATAAACCAGTAATGTCAACAGGAAGGGTGTACAAAATTAATTAATCAACTTGTAATATACCATATATTGGACAATCAGGTAAGGAACTAAGTTAGAGAGTTACGCAGCATAAATATATAAAGTAGGCTACGGGTCGCAAAAAGTTCAAGTGCCATCTTTTGCCACGCAAGAGACTTTGAACACCCTAGAGACTGGAATTCAGCTAGAGTAGTTTTTAGACGTTCATCAATGCATGAGAGATTGTTAGTTGAAGGATGCCTCGTGAGTGTTTTTAGCAACGTGACTATAAGCGATGGTCTTTTTAAAATGGACGAATTGTTGAAAAGCTTTATTCTCAATGATTTAAAAGTTAAAAGAGTTGCTAGATGTTTTACAAACAGATAGTTTATTTCCGCTAAGTATGTTTTTTGTTCTGAACAATGTTTATTTACATACTTAAGTAGGTTGTTGACTTGTTTTATTGTTATTTGCGACCTCATATTGCTTTCTTGTGTAAGTTGTTTTCTTAAAATTGTTTGGTACCCTGAAGATGACTTTATAATAAAAGTTGAAAGTCTTGGTACCTGCTCCTTTTTTTCACGTTGGGATCTCTTACACACACACACACACACACACACACACACACACACACATATATATATATTATATATATATATATATATATATAGTATATATATATATTATATATATAGATGCTTTTAGGCTACTTTCCAGATTCAATGCCCAGTATATTGTGTTCAATACACTCTTAAAATGCAACATAAAAAAATTCTATATTAAATCTGCATTTATATAACTTAATTGACTAGCCAGTGCATTTCATCAATTTGATTTATCTAGAAAAATATTTTTTTAGAGACAATAGATGAAAATACATTTAGTGTAAAATAAGGCTTCGCAATATTAAAATAATATACATTGTTCATATTTTCCACGTTATGTTTGTTGGTCTACCTTTCTACATGTGTATTCACTTGTTTGTCTATGTTTCTGTAACAATTTTTATAATAAAATCTATATTCATTCATAAGCATATTTAGCTAACGAATCTGCTTGATTATCCAGACTTGGAACCGGCCCTGGGTCAGTCTTGCTGATAATTCTCCAATATATATCAGAAACCTAAAACACTTCGTCTCTGATTTCATAAAAAATAAGGCAAATTTTATTGACGTATTTTACTAAGCCGAACACTGACCTTTGTTCCTTTTTTTCCCTTTGTTTTCAGGGATCAAAGGATTCCAATTTTCGCTTCTCTTGGCATAAACTTCAATCGCGGGTATTCTGTTGGATAACGAATGGGAACGAAAATTGATAACATGAAAAGTATAGAAAACTGGAAATAAACCGTCTTTTGTATAATATAAAGAACATTTTTTCTCACTCTACTCAGATCTGTAAAACAACAATGCTGTTTTATATCTCGTTACTACTGAAACTTTTACTGGTCATATTTAAATGAAATATAATCTTTTAACATTTATGAATATATGTTAATTCTATCCCGCCTTACATTTTTATTCTACGTACATTATACTACTTATTCCTTATATTTGAAGCCTAAAACGTGTGAAAAACGAAAAAGATAAAACATTTCCTAAAGCTCTGGCCTTTACAATGTCACCCAAGTAATTCTTAAACAGAAAGGTTTGATTTCAGCAAAATACCAAAAAAAAAAAAAAAAAATGTGCAAATAATTCATACCAGTGACCAAGATTCTTAGATTGAAATAAACAAATAAAGTGTACCTTAGTTTACCACACCGCTGAGCTGATTAACAGCTCTCCTACGGCTGGCCCAAAGGATTAGATTTTTATTTAGGTGGCTAGGAACCAATTGTTTACTTAACAACAGAACCAACAGCACATTGTGGGATCCGAACCAAATCATAATCAACAAAAATAAAATCTTCTGTTTCCGTATTAGCCACAGCGGGGAGCGAACTCGGGCTACCAGATTTATTGAAAAACTGTAAAATAATAAAATGTTAAAGTATCATATATTGTTCCCAGATATGCAGGGACTCCAGCTAGTCACGAGATTGATGTCAGTGTGAAATTCAGGAAATTATACACTCGAGGAAAAATATGTAATTGGATACGGAGAATGTCAACGTCTGTATTTAGGTCAAGTGTTCCTAAGCTTAAATTCATGTTTATCTCAGGTTTCACATCCGGAATATTTTGTGTATTGGAATAATGTTGTAGGAAGCTCGCTGAAATATAATAGTTTAGTGCGCGGATACTGTGTTTATAACTTTGCTAGCTATATATATATATATATATATATATATATATATATATTATATATATATATATATATATATGCATTAATCTACAAATGTCCTTTAATATATTTTCATAAATGTTAACCAAAGGGGAATTTTTTAGTTGATAATAATTTCGTCGGCTCCCGGGCGCGAACCTAGGAACCAAGAAATCAGGACGTGCAGTGACGCACCTTTAACCAAACGGCTAACACGAGAGGTATAAGTTAACGCCGCCGCTCACCCACAAATCCCTGTCGCGCTCAGGTATTCGTTCTTTTGGAGTAGGCATCAAACCACCTCGACCTTAATAACTGTGTAGTACTTTTGTAGCACGTAGCCAATTTATGAGTCTGATCACATCACCGTGATCCATATTTACGCATTAAGCTATAAATATTCATATATTTTCATATATGTTATCTGAAGGGGAATTTTCTAGTTGATAATAATTTCGTCGGCTCCCGGGCGCGAACCTATGAACGAAATTATTAACAACTAAAAAATTCTCATTCGGTTGACATATATGAAATATTAATTTCGAGGTACACCGAATTAGATATTAAAGGACGTTTGTAGCTTAATGCGTATGTATGAATCACGGTGATGTGATCACACACACACATACACACACACACACACACACACACACACACATATATATATATATATATATATATATATATATATATATTATATATATATATATATATATCCGACTCCATTTTCATATAAATATATATATACACACATATATATCTATATACATACATACATACATATATTATATATATATATATATATATATATATATATATATATATCATACATACATATATATAATATATATATATATATATATATATATATATATATATATATATATATTTATCTGTAAGCGAATACCACGGGAAACTGATAGTCAGGAATCCAGCGCTTTCGTCTTTCATTCAGACATCGTCAAGGAGCTACTAAAGCTACAATTGGAGAGGAAGGCCTCAGGTACAAACAAGATCAGGAATACCAGATGGTTAATTATCAAAGGGTAAAAATTAAAAAGGGATAATCCAGGATTATCGGATATCACACGGTCACAAACTTAAACAGATTCTAACCCTAACCGAAATTACAAAGTATCTTTACAGTCCAAAACATGTTAAAAACTGAATATATTAATTTTGTTGCTTTATATTTATCACAACTTTTTGCATAATGCTTTCATAATGAAAAAAGTTGTAGATAAATATAAGCACATATATATTCAGTTTTTTACATGTTTTGGACTGTAAAGATACTTTGTAATTTCGGTTTAGGGTTAGAATCTGTTTAAGTTTGTGACCGTGTGATATCCGATAATTCCTGGATTATCCCCTTTTGATTTTTACCCTTTTGATAATTAACCATCTGGTATTCCTGATCTTGTTTGTACCTGAGGCCTTCCTCTCCAATTGTACTTTAGTAGCTCCTTGACGATGTCTGAATAAAGACGAAAGCGCTTGGATTCCTGACTATCAATTTCCCGTGGTATTCGCTTATTTATGAAAATCACGTGCATCTACTGTGATTTTTTAAGCATATATATATGTATATATATATATATATATATATATATATATATATATATATATATATATATATACACACACACACATTTGTGTAGGAAACACACACACCACAAAGAAATGCATGAAAGAACTTTCCACATTAACTTCAGATGCTCTTTCTTCGATCAGTAAATTGCACCACGAGAAACGGCGGTCTTTTTTCATAACCCGGCAGAAAGTGGGAATAAATAATGGAATATATATTCCAAGATGCGCAGTTATTCCAGTGGAGATGCATGGAGTTTGTGACACATACAGAGGATGCGTTGGTGTTCATGAGAGTGGGTACGGGTTTGGCAATAATGCCGGAATGCAAATGTCAACTGTGGGTTACGAGAGAGAGAGAGAGAGAGAGAGAGAGAGAGTAGCGTTGGTAAAAGCATCGTAAATGTGCCTTCATCATGACGAGATATAGGTTAGTATCTGCGCATAATATATCACTAAAATTGCCATTCAAAATGTATTCACACATTTGAATGAAATCCAGTTTGCTCAAACGTAGATAGTAACGTTTGAAAACGCAAAATACATTATTACTATTAGCGTTAAACAGTTATTAACTCTTTGAGAGAGAGAGAGAGAGAGAGAGAGAGAGAAGAGAGAGAGAGAGAGAGTTGCGTTTGAAAACACATCATATATCTGCCTTCATTTTGATGAGAAAGGTTAATTCTTACAGTCAATATATTATCACAATTGCCATCATCAAAATGTACGCACACATTTTAATTAAATCCAATTTACGCAAAGAGAAATGGTAACGTTTGAAAACGCCTCATATTTCAACTTTTATTACGAAGCGAGATTTTAGTATTATGACAATTGGCATTCAAGGCTCATTCTGGCAGACCACGACGAATTAATGAAATCGGCAAAACCCGAATAATAGAAATGATGGCGTCTCAAATGTCAGAAAACAACGAGGAACCCTCGGCGTTCGTTGGGGAGGAAAGGCAAATACTCCAGGGTCATTCAAACAACAGAAGAGAACGTCAGTGTATTGTGCCTCTTGGCATTCCTTGTTCTAACGTTTACTTGTTGCACACAGGAATACGAAAAAGGGGGGGAGACACTTCTTTGACAGGATGTATAGGTTTGTACAGGAGCAGTTGAACTGACTTTGAAGTGGTTCAATAGTCAATTATATAGAAAGGCGTGGTAGATGTTTTCTTATATTCATAAACGTACACCACACACACAGACCAACAGACAGGTAGACATACAGAAACACACACGCGCGCGCGCACACACACACACACACACACACACATATATATACTATATATATATATATATATATATATATATATATATATATATATTATATATATATATATATGTGTGTGTGTGTGTGTGTGTGTGTTAGTGTGTGTGTGTGTGTGTGTGTGCGAGCTTGTGTATGTGAATTCATTACACGCAAAATGTTTTGTGATTCTAAGCAGTATCCATAGGAGAGAATCCATGGCCTTCACAAGATTCTGAAAGGAATCCGATACTCAAAAAAAACAAGATAAATAAATAAAAGTAAATGAACGAAAAGGATATTATTTACGTTACTAACGATATCATTCACCTTATTAGTATGGTTTTCTAACGTATCTCGTATTTTCTCTCGCTATAATTACCAAATCCCTAGTTAGTCTAATACTCAGTGGGGAAAAGTCATAATGAGAAGAGGTTGATTAACTTTCTCTGATTGTCATTGTGATTTGTGCTTCCCGTGTGGAATACGTACAATACATAATTATTCGTGTTTGGTAATGAGAATCTCTCTCTCTCTCTCTCTCTCTCTCTCTCTCTCTCTCTCTCTCTCTATGTAAGTGTAACATATATTATATATATTATATATATATATTATATATATATATATATATATATATGCCTATGTATTATTGCATGAATGTATGCTTATACACATCCATCTGCTTTGAAGTCTGCGCCTGGATGATGAGCAATATTCAGTATAAATTTGATATTAATGGAGACTTAATAATTTCATCACAAATACTTCTGAAAGCTCACGAAAAAAAACTAATTCGCCTAAAGTAATTAGCAATATAATTCCAATTTTTCCTCAAAGAGTATTTGTCTTCATAGTCGCCATGTCAGTGGAGGACTTCGTCTCCCAATTAATACTGGAGGAAGGTTGGGACAAAGGAAGACTTAATCGGATGATACGTAAAAGTTAATATTTTTCATTTTCGCTAACCAAGTTTTTCCTCTTTTTGGTTTTACCTGGTAATTCTAATAAGTTCCTACCTCTTCGTCTCCTCATCTCAATCTATCTATCTATCTATCCTACCTCTTCGTATCCTTGTCTCAGTCTATCTATCTATCTATCTATCTGTCTATCTATTTATCTATCTATGTTCTTCTTTATCCTGTCTATTCATCTATATTCCTTATCTTGTTTATCAGTCTATCTTCTCATTCATCTTATCTATATATTGATCGAATTCTCTATCCATCTATCTATCTATCATCTTCCCTATTCCCATCTTCATCCATATCCCAGGAGTCGGTTGCGTTTTCACCAACTATCTCATCCTTCTTCTCCCTCTTGACCATCTGCCTTTGACTTGCTTCGTCTAAGCCCTCTTTGCACCTCCTCCTCCTCCTATTTTTCCTCTTCTCTCGTTCTTACCACATGCCCAGACCATCTCGTTGTTTTTCACTATACTTCTGTAACCATTTAATATTTTATTTTTACTTTCATACACATATTTCTTAGAATGAATCTAATGACGTTTGGGGTAACCCAAGCCCTTTCTGCCTCTCCTCTTCTTTATTCTTACAATATGTCCTGACCAACTCAGTCTCACTGTATTCATCTCTGTAATCTTTTAATATTTTATTTTTACTTTCATAAACATATTTCTTAGAGTGAATCTAATGACGTTTGGGGTAACCCAAGCCCTTTCTGCCTCTCCTCTTTTTCATTCTTACCACATGTCCTGACCAACTCAGTCTCACTGTATTCATCTCTGTAATCTTTTAATATTTTATTTTTACTTTCATAAACATATTTCTTAGAATGAATCTAATGACGTTTGGGGTAACCCAAGCCCTTTCTGCCTCTCCTCTTCTTTATTCTTACCGTATGTCCTGACCAAGATTACAGAGATATTTCACCATATCTCTGTAATCTTCTCATTTACGTTTTTACTTTAGCAGACAAAATTTCTCTAATGAATCTGACTTCAAGGTTTGGAATAACACATTGCCTTCACAATACCATAATAAGACGAGTATTTTTTTAACCAATTATTCTCATATTTATTCACTATCATTATCACCCTTTCCACGAGGAATGCCATTATGGCGGTCGATGACGTCAGAATTAAAGTGGTGATTTCATTGTTAAAGAACCCAACGCGTTCGTCATTATCAGAATAAATATCTTTATAATGACCATTGCACTATTCATTATTATTTACATTTTGTTCATCGTTTACTGTCATTTTACTGCTCGTTATTTTCGTTTTCAGCCGTTGTCCTCATCATCATAGTCACTGTATGATCCAAGTCATTCTCATCATTATAACTAATTTTGTTACTGTCATCAACAGGATCAAAATTCACATGATTTTTGTTCGAAATATGATGAATAATTTCCACCATGAATGTCATTATATATCAACGTTAATAACAACATCAACAGTACCATTGTTGCTTTCATTGTCATTTTCATGCCCATTTGCAAGTTCATTATTATTTTTAATTTGATAAGCAAACTATTACTCTTTCAATACGCGTATATATATATATATATATATATATATATATATATATATATATATATATATATATATATATATATATATATATATATATATATATATATATATATATATATATATACATACATACATATATATATATATATATATATATATATATATATATATATATATATATATATATATTAGGTAATTAAGGTGGGTTTCACTTTTATAAAGCTCAATGGTTTTAGAATATGAAACCCTTCATGGGAAATATCGATTGTTTGCAGAAAGTTTAGCATGAATTAGATCTAAGCTTAGGCACCTAGTTTAATGTTCCCAGACCAGTTCGACAAGAGGGCACTTACTAATAGTTCTTCAAGTTATTGAAGGTTTCAGTTTTTATATAAACCCAAGCAAAAATGAAATAATGCTACGTTTTCTCTTCATATCAAAATGAGTATCGTCATTTACCTACCAACGTTACAATATTCTGTTTCAGGTCGTTCGAGAAACTGGCCGAAATATTGCACAATGGAAGGATCATACAAGAAACCAAAATATTCACGTATAAAAAAAAACCTGTATTTTTTCCCCTGTAAAATCGTTCTAACAACGAACACGAACTAGTTTTTCGAAACGGATGAACTGCATTTAAAATCGCTCATATGCCAAAAAGTGATATCACAAAATCCCCAACAAATCCGTTTTAAAAATATGGAAGGTCGAATAAAGCTTTATTCTCATTTCCGTATGTTGTGATATTTCCAGGATGGAAGTTTGGTTGGTTTGGGGTCACTATCACTGAAATTATTATTATCATTATTCTTATTATTATTATTATTATTATTATTATTATTATTATTATTATTATTATTATTATTATTATTATTATTATAATAATAATAATTATTATTATTTTTTTATCTTTTTTTGTCTATCAGTCCTACACTATAAATACCACAGGGTGGTATTTATAGTGTAGGGTTCCGGGTTGCATCCTACCTCCTTAGGAGTCCATCACTTTTCTTACTATGTGTCCTGTTTCTAGGAGCACACTCTTCTGCATGAGTCCTGCAGCTACTTCAGCCTCTAGTTTTTCCAGACTCCTTTTCAGGGATCTTGGGATCGTGCCTAGTGTTCCTATGATTATGGGTAGAATTTCCACTGGCATATCCCAAATCCTTCTTATTTCTATTTTCATGTCTTGATACTTTTCCATATTTTCCTTTTTTTCTCTTCAACTCGGTGTCCCATGGTATTGCGTCATCAATGGGTGATACTTTCTTGATATTGTCAATCAACGTCACGTCTGGTCTATTTGCACGTATCTTCCTATTTGTTCTGATACCACAGTCCCAGAGGATCTTTGTCTGATCGTTTTCTATCACTCCTTCAGGTAGGTGCTCATACCACTTATTACTGCAAGGTAGTTGGTGGTGCTTCTTACACAGGCTCCAGTGGAGGGCTTTTGCCACTGAATCATGCCTTTTTTTGTATTGGTTCTGTGCAAGTGCCGAACATTCGCTTGCTATGTGGTTCATGGTCTCGTTTCTCATATTTCACTTCCTGCATATGGGTGAGATGTTATTTCCATCTATCGTTCTTTGAACATATCTGGTTCTTAGGGCCTGATCTTGTGCCGCTGTTATCGTTCCTTCTGTTTCCTTCTTGAGCTCTCCCCTCCGTAGCCATTGCCATGTTTCATTGCTGGCCGGTTCTTTAGTCTGTCTTATGTATTGTCCGTGCATTGGTTTGTTGTGCCATTCCTCTGTTCTGTTTGTTATTCTTCTGTTTCTGTATATTTCTGGGTCTTCATCTACTTTTATCAGTCCTTCCCATGCACTCTTGAGCCACTCGTCTTTACTGGTTTTCAGATATTGCCCCTGTGCTCTGTTCTCCATGTTGAAGCAGTCCTCTCCTTCCTTACTTTCGAGTTATGTGTAGTCTGTCCGTATTTGCTCTTGGATGTAGTGTTTTGTGTATTGTCATGTTTCCTAGTATCTAGTCTATGCTGCGGAGATCTGCCTTCGTCTATTCCACTACTCCTGCGCTGTATATGATTACTAGTACTGCCCATGTGCTTGTCTTTTATCATATTTCCGGCGTTGAGTTTTGACTTGAGTATCGCCTTCAGTCTCTATATATATTCTTTCCTGATCGTGTCTTTCATCTCTTGGCATTTTATGTCTTCTCCTTGCATTATTCCCAGGTATCTGTATCCTGTCTCATGTATGTGTTTGATGTCCCAATCTGGTAGCTTTATCCCTTCAGTCCCTGTAACTGTGCCCTTTTGTATGTTGACCAAGGCATATTTTGCTATTCCAAACTCCATTATTATTATATCATTTTTTTTCTATCACAGTCATCCTGTTCGACTGGGTGGTTTTATATTGTGGGGTTCCGTGTTGTATCCTGCCTCCTTAGCAAGATCATGAATTTTCTTACTCTGTGCGCTGTTTCTAGTGGCACACCCTCCTGCATGAGTCCTGGAGCTACTTCAGCATCTAGTTATTCCAGGTTCCCTTTCAGGGATCTTAGGATCGTGCCTAGTGTTCCTATAACTATGGGTACAATTTCTACGGACGTATACCATATCCTTATTTTTATTTTCAGGTCTTATTATTATTATTATTATTATTATAGGATGAGCATTACCTATATAGAACATGCCCACAGTGGCCATTGATTTAAATTTAAAGCTTCCAAAGATTATGCTGTTCATTTTAAAGAAGTAACAAAAGGTATTCAGAAAATACGTAATCTATGTCTTCCAGTAATATAAGATGTTTCCATATACAAGGTATCATAAAGGGACTTGCAAACGTTTTCCTTCTAGTAATGATCACACAAGGGCACAGATAAACAACAGTACATAACAACCAGCATCTACATTTAGAGTATGCTAAATATCAACACCATACAAAAGTCCTTTTCCCATTCGGCTTGAAACGAAAAATCTGAAAGTAATTGAATTCGTATAATCACAGTTCTTATGAAACTTTTGTGGCAAAAAAAAAAAAAACTTTTTTCCACAAGAATAATATTAATAATAATAATATTTTATTAAAAATAATGGCAGAATTCACAGAATTGATTTTATATAAAATCGTTTCAATTCTCCTAATAACTTGTCTTTCTGGCACACTGGTGTTATAAAGCAGCTGTCCAATATTCATTGTGATGTAGGTCGTCAACGGAATTTCGGACTGGTGTTATTAAAGGCAACTGGTTATCAGGGACAGGCTGGGGTCGTCAACAGGTATACAGGTGTATCTCGTAGGTCGGGAACAGGCCGTAGTCGTCAGGGGTCTATCCAGTATTCCTGGTTTTTTCTTTTTTTCTGGACTTTTTATAGCCGTATACGAGTTTCGGCCACCTCGTTTGGCCATCATCGGGACGGGATCGCTAAGTGCAATGGTCTGTGTCGGATGGATTCACGCTATTTATTGCATTCGAGTGGTTTGAGGAGATAGGTACCTCACTTTTCATTGGGCAATACATGTGACGTCGCGAGCGATGTCATCAGGGGGCCGGCTGCTGATTGGCTGTCCTCTTCGTGGGCGGAGCCTCATCCTTATTGGTGATGGTGGGGGTCCCGTCGAAGGGCGTGCTACCAGGTCGTCCTCAGGGCGAGAGCTTGAGCTTCGATCACCCTCAGGGTTACTAGGGAAGTCCTCAGGATGAGAGCTAACGCTTCTATCATCCTCAGAATCCCTCTGGTGTGATGGTCGTTGTGGGGCGTTGTCTGCTGCTCTCCTGACGGCGGTGGGGAGGAGGAAGGTCTCCTGTGTGACTTTCGAACTGGGCTTCTCCCTCCCGATGTGCAGTGCTTCTAAGATTCGCAAACGATGTAGATCGGGTGCTTGATCGATAACCTCGAAGTTGCCGTCGATGTCGCAGCGGCGGATTCTTTTATTATGTACAGTCCTTGCATGATTAAATTGCACTCAGCGATCCTGTCCCGAAGATGGCCAAACTAGGTGGCCGAAACATATAGACGCCTATAGAAAAACCGGAAAAGAAGAAATAAACCAGGAATACTGGATAGACCCCTGACGACTACGGCCTGTTCCCGACCTACGAGATACACCTGTATACCTGTTGACGACCCCAGCCTGTCCCCGATAACCAGTTGCCTTT
Organism: Macrobrachium nipponense; assembly: GCF_015104395.2. Taxonomy (NCBI): domain Eukaryota; kingdom Metazoa; phylum Arthropoda; class Malacostraca; order Decapoda; family Palaemonidae; genus Macrobrachium; species Macrobrachium nipponense. The sequence goes on from NC_061107.1 coordinate 87,389,417, forward strand.
AATAACACCAGTCCGAAATTCCATTGACGATCTACAGCACAATGAATATTGGACCGCTGCTTTATAACACCAGTGTGCCAGAAAGACAAGTTATTAGGAGAATTGAAACGATTTTATATAAAATTAATTCTGTGAATTCTGCCAAAAAGAGGCATGATTCAGTAGCAAAAACCCTCCACTGGAGCCTGTACAACAAACATCAGCTACCTTGCAGTAATAAGTGGTACGAGCACCAACCTGAAGGAGTGATAGAAAATGATCAGGCAAATATCCTCTGGGACTATGGTATCAGAACAGATAGGGTGATACGTGCAAATAGACCAGACGTGACATAGATTGACAAAATTAAGAAGAAAGTATCACTCATTGATGTTGCAATATCATGGGACATCAGAGTTGAAGAGAAAGAGAGGGAAAAAATGGATAAGTATCAAGACCTGAAAATAGAAATAAGAAGGATATGGGATATTCCAGTGGAAATTGTACCCATAATCATAGGAACACTAGGCATGATCCGAAGATCCCTAAAAAGGAATCTAGAAAAACTAGAGGCTGAAGTAGCTCCAGGACTCATGCAGAAGAGTGTGATCCTAGAAACAGCGCACATAGTAAAAAAAGTGATGGACTCCTAAGGAGGCAGGTTGTAACCCAGAACCCCACACTGTAAATACCACCCACTCGAATTGGAGGAATGTGACAGCAAAAAAAAATAATAATTCAACACGCTCTGCCAAACTGTACATTAAAACTGAATAAGGAATAAATATGGCAAACTGATATTGATTTATGATTTGATAACAAAAGACCCATCAGACTATTATTTCCACATAAAAATTTATCAGGATTTGACTTCATTCGTCAGATTACTCAACCTTGCAAATATTATCAAGATAAACCAAACAAAAACTTCTTTCAGTTTTCTTCAACGAGAAGTTCCAGAAGACTGCTGGGCCTTGACCCAGGCTAACATCCCAAACATCTCTTGAAAATGGGCCACAGATAGGGCCTGAAAGTACTCGAGTGTGTAGTAAAAATAAATGTAAATAGTTAGAAGTAAACAAGTTACAAAGTGATTTTGTGGGTTTCTTTTTCAATTATCAAGATAATCATTAAAAAATCAGATGAATTTGGCGACGCAGTTCCCATGGCCAACAACGACGAAGAATTTATTAAAAATAAGTTCATACCCGTTTTGCTTGAAACATTAAATAGGCCAGGTATCCACTGGAAGTTGTTCATGAGTGAAACTGTCAAAAGGAAGAAACCGGTAACGAAGTTTATAAGTGGCAATATGAAAACATATCGAAATCTCTCACAGAAGCAGAAAGCTCAACATAGTGTGACTTTCTTAAGTGCAAAATTTCGATGATCCATAGATGAGAGAGCTCTGGTACTATGGCCTATTTATATAACACTGTTCTTTAAGAATACTTTTGGGTACACATTAAAATTCGGGAATCGAAAATCATAAGTTAATTCAATTTTAGGAATCGGTTACGTGGACACTGGAAGCAGTATATAATCGATATAGTTTAAGAACTATTCTAAGGTGAATGAAACAAAAACTATATACATACATACATACCTACAAATATATATATATATAATATATATATATATATATATATATATACATATATATATTATATATATATGTGTGTGTGTGTGTTGTGTGTGTGTGTGTGTGTTGTGTGTGTGTGTGCTGTATATATATATATATATATATATATATATATATATATATAATATATATATATATATAATAATATACATATATCTGTTGGTCTGCATACTAGAATATGTTACCACGACTCTGAGGGGTGACAGAACATTTTCAATTCGAGGTCCTAGAGAAGAAAAATTAATAAAAAAAAAGCAAATCTCGTGACTTTTTTTTTTTCTGGCTAGAACTTAGTTAAATAGTTTCTTAACTAAAACGCAGTATCTCCAACCAAGAGGAGTGTTTGGCGCCGTTTATGTATCTGGGGAAAACGTGATGTTGAGGCTTTCACATCGTAGGTGTATCGTAAAGCTAGACACTGAAGAATTAATTTGCACTTTGCTAAAACCAATAACCAGTAATCAGCTGAATAAAGTACAGTTAAATGCCTTTTAGACTTTTCACAGTTGTCGTACAATATAAATTCATGACAATAATTGGTTCTCGAATTCTAGAATTGAACATAATAATGTCATAATTGATCTGAATGGATCACTAATAGAAGTATTTAAAAGATGAGAGACGTATCTTTATCATAATGTACATATTCTAACTAAATAAAAAAGAATGAAACGCGAAACTTCGTATAACAGAATGCGTTGTCGTTCTGCCGAAGAGGAATTTATACTGGAGTATGAAATGACTCTTCCTTCAGTATCTGAGGCTGGGCTGGGAAGGTGTATTATATTACCTTTCAGTTATACAATTTATGACTAATTGCTAAGTTTGTTACATTACTTGTATGTACGATACCTACGAGTGCCTCCTCATGTATGTTTATATATATATATATATATATATATATATATATATATATATATATATATATATATATATAATACTCTAGAAAATCGGCTACACAAATATATTTACGACATTGAAATTCTTTTTATATTAATGACCGTAGAAAATGAAACAGCCACTGGATTTAACAATTAAAATTCTCTTTGTATATAATGATTTACTTACATTTTTATCAGAATATTAATTAATTTAATTTGTTTTTCTTCCTGTATTTCCCATTAATTTCTGTTAATTCTTTTAAATGAACACCGTAATCTTTGGAAGCTTGAATTCAAGTGAACGGACCCTGTTGACTTGTTCCATATGAATAGGGCTCATCTTTAGAATAATAATAATAATAATAATAATAATAATAATAATAATAATAATAATAATAATAATAATAATAATAATAATAATGATGATATTCAAATTTTTTGCAATTATTTTTCTATCATCAAGAGACAAGTTTCTAATAATAACCACAAGACAGTAACTTTACCTTGAGTTAAAGATGTTTTTATTTACGTTGATAACTGACGATATTCTTACTGCATTAAAAAAGATAAGATGAATAAATGTATTAAAGATATCCCTTTTACAAGTGGAAACTAATTTCAGAAATATTTTGAAGAGATTCTCGATTAATGATATGGGCAGGAGGAAAGATTAAGGAACTTTGATTTAATAAAAAAAAAAATAAGAAAAAAATACATCACTAACTTTGTCAGAATTTGATATACCTGAGAACAGCCTCGCGAAGAAAAATAATTTTCTGTGACAGGTGATGTCTGAAGACACACATATAAAAGATTAAATAAAAATAATGGTTTGAAAGAACACTAAGTGTTCTATCTTTGTCTTTCTGTTTAAAAAAGTGAGGGAAATTAGAACTGTCTTTCTGAAAGTCCAAATCACAAAGTCGCGACCTTATGTCCAGAAAGTCTCGGCAAATCTTCATTAAATTTTGTTTTTGTTTTTCCAGAAAGCTTAATACCTTTGAACCTCACTTCAAAATGATACGGTCGACCACAGAGAGCAGAATGGCACTACCTCACTCGTCCGATGTGGCCGCGGAAGTGAGCGAGTTCGTTAGCGTGGAGTCCCTTCCACCCTTCTCTCTCTCTCTCTCTCTCTCTCTCTCTCTCTCTCTCTCTCTCTCTCTCTCTCTTTTCCCCCCAAAGGAAAGGTATATATGTATACATGAGTCCGAAGCCTGGACTACAAATGCCATTTCCGTTTTCGTTATTCTTATCGAGTGGCTAACATAAATTTTGTTTGTTAAGCTTCCATACACACACACACACACACACACACACACGCATATAGTATATATATATATATATAATATATATATATATATATATATATATATATATATATATATATATATGTGTGTGTGTGTGTGTGTGTGTGTGTGTGTGTGTGTACTCACATATCGGACACAGGACACAGCTGAAGTTTAAAGCTTAATTCCCTCATTTGTTGGTTATAGTATTCATTTTATTCACTTGGAATAGTGACGTTAACATCCAAAAAAAAAGTTTTCCAAAGATAAACTAAAATCGATGTTAATGGGGCCCGTTTTATTTTATTTTATATTATAGGTTATGAAAATAAAAATTACTTGCCGAATTAGTAACATACAGATACAATTTTCTTTTCTATTCAGTTGGTTGATTTTTCCAAACAAGTTTATTGTAATTCTTTTTATAAAACTAAACAAAAGGTATAATCAACCTGATGAACTGCGTTCAATAATAAAAATAATTTCCAATACAAAATTTGAATAGAATTTAGATTACATTGCGCTCAAGGTTGCTCTTCGAAATCACCAGTTTATTTTTCATTTCCATAAGTGATTTCATATTTATGTATTTTCCATTCACTTCTGTTACTCCTTTCTAATGAAATGAACGCTATATTCTCTCAACGCTTCAGTTTCCAGTCAACAGGCCTTATGGGCTTGTTCCATATAAAGAGGTTTTATTTCCTGAATAATAATAATAATAATAATAATATAATAATAATAATAATAATAATAATAATAATAATAGTAATAATAATAAACCACATAGCAAGCGAATGTCCGGCACTTGCACAGAACCAGTACAAAAAAGGCATGATTCAGTGGCAAAAGCCCTCCACTGGAGCCTGTGCAAGAAACATCAGCTACCTTGCAGTAATAAGTGGTACGAGCACCAACCTGAGAGAGTGATAGAAAACGATCACGCAAAGATCCTCTGGGACTATGGTATCAGAACGAATAGGGTGATGCGTGCAAACGGACCAGACGTGACGTTGATTGACAAAGTCAAGAAGAAAGTATCACTCATTGATGTCGCAATACCATGGGACACCAGAGTTGAAGAGAAAGAGAGAGAAAAAATGGATAAGTATCAAGATCTGAAAATAGAAATAAGAAGGATATGGGATATGCCAGTGGAAATCGTACCCATAATCATAGGAGCACTAGCACGATCCAAGATCCCTGAAAATGGAATCTAGAAAAAACTAGAGGGCTGAGTAGCTCCAGGACTCATGCAGAGGAAGAGTGTGATCCTAGAAACGGCACACATAGTAAGAAAAGTGATGGACTCCTAAGGAAGCAGGATGCAACCCGGAACCCCACACTATAAATACCACCTAGTCGAATGGAGGACTGTGATAGAGCAAAAAAAAAAAAAAAAAAAAAAAAAAAAAAAAAAAAGTAATAATATAATAATTGTAATAATAATATAAGAATAATAGTAATAAGAATAATAATAATAATGGGCACCATTTTCCGTGTCGAAAATGATAACAATGGTTGCAGGTTCAGTATAATACCGCATGCGAGTATAAGGTGTTTAATGTATAATAAAAGCTTTCGAACCTTGTACTAGGTTCATTTTCAGACTTGACTGAAGATGAATCTAGTACAAGGTTACGAAAGCTTCTTATTATCCATTAATGACCTAATAGTCACATGGAGATTGCTTCATCAGCTGCATTTACTTTATAGAAGTTCTCCTCTATTCTTCTTATTACGGTTTTTTTCAGTACTATTTAGGTTGGCGAGTAAAGCGCCTATTCGATACATCGAATAGGCGCTTTACTCGCCAACCTAAATAGTACTGAAAAAGCCGTAATAAGAATAGATAACTTCTATAAAATAAATGCAGCTGAAGCAGCAATCTCCTTTAATAGAACATGTTTGAAAGAGGGTCTTCTACCTAAATACAATAATTATAATAATAATAATGATGATGATAATAATAATAATAATAATAATAATAATAATATAATAATAATAATAATAATAAATAATAATAAGGACAATTTTCAGAATCGATACAACCGTTCAGATACCCAAGAATTCTTCAATTGAATAAGAGAGAGAAACCTTACGACGTGGATAAGCGCATCTTCCTAAAATCATCAGTGAACTCCCACGAATGTCACTGACATTAAAGGATGGAAATTATGCGCATAGAGATAGACCTTAATCCTTCTTAGGGCTAGGAGTGGAGAGAGAGAGAGAGAGAGAGAGAGAGAGAGAGAGAGAGAGAGAGAGAGAGCATACTGAAGCAATAAGCCGATTGCGTTTACCCCAACTCTCCACGTAAGGTAATTTCCGGATTTCACAAGACACTTGTGAGTTTTTCCGAAGATTTTCAAAGCTATATATTAATAGATCATGAACCAGCTATGTATATATATATATATATATATATATATATATATATATATATATATATATACGTGTGTGTATGTATACATACATACATACATACATCCATCCTTCATAAACCTTGTGTGTTTGTGCTTGCACATGTTCCTCATCCCCGCTTATCGGCTGCACCTATCGAGTTGCAAATTGATTTTGAATTATACACGACAGACGTCATATTCAGTATGCATTTACATTTCAACGCAGAAGTCCAAGTGTAACGTTTGGTCCTGGAAATACTTAGAGGTCAAATGTTAAACAGCAGTTAATCTTGCTATTAATAATGATTTTAGATTGAAATGGGTCTTTTTGCACTTGTGTAAGTGCAGTAAATAGCTGCAACATTGTCCATTTCATACACTTAAACAAAAGGCTCATCTGCAGTGCATTGAAACCCTTACATAAACTGTGTCATTCAGTGCCATCCAGGTCTCACTCTTGTGATTCCTGTATTCTGAGGCCAATCTAATCTAAAACCTTCTCTCTTTATTATGGCCTACAACCTCAGCATGCTTCCATTCAATTGCAATTCCTATGCTCACGATGATTTCATAAAACTATGTTGGCTTAAGTAACCTTCATATTATTATTATTATTATTATTATTATTATTATTATTATTATTATTATTATTATTATTATTATTATTATTATTATTATTATTATACAGAAGATGAACCCTACTCATATGGAAGAAGCCCACAGGTACCAATAACTGGATATTCAAGCATCCAAGGCATATGGTGTTCATTAGAAACGAGTAACAGAAGGCAAAGGCATAAAACGGAAAGATGTCACTTGTTAAGATATTAAAATAAAAAAGTTAAAAAAACAAATAGAATAAATGAAAGTAAATTATTAAAATACAAGGAACACTGTATTAGCATCGTAATGCATTGCATCGTTAATTGAACTTTTGAGATACCAACCTCTTGACATCCTCAGGGTGGATGTTCCAGAGCCAAACTGCCTAAGGAATAATGCACTCTGGAACTGAGAAGTTCGACAGCTAGGCTTATTCACTGCGTATTGGTGCTGTTGATCAGCGAATCTGGTTGCCCTCGGCAGGAAAAGGGGATCATATATTCAAACTTTGGAATTCACTGAATTACCAAGTTCACTCCTAATATTTTGCAAAAAACCTACTACCTCCCGTGGCTTATCCTGTCATCATTCTAACTACGAATTTTCTTATATTCTTGCACCGTCGATAACAATGGAATTTTTCTTGTACTATGCAGTGGTTTAGCTCATAACAAAGATGGAAAAAAATACACTTTTATTTCAATTGCTGACTTCACAAAAAATGTCGCATCTGATCTCCCACTAATTGTAAAAGTCTGGTTTATGAAAGCAGAGGATATCCAGATACAAAAGTTTACCTTTCATTTGCCATATCCGATTTCAATCTATGATTCAAAAAAATGTGTCAGTTTTACGTAGAGCGTTTTTTTAATCTATCAGGTTTAATACTATCAGATATGCACTGTTTTCTGGTACATACCTACCCACTACGTTGTACACACAAACACATATTTTATATTACATTACATACATATATAAATAATTATATATAATAATATATATATATATATATATATATATATATATATATAATAATATAGTTAGTTTACAAAAAAGCCCCTTAGTTACAAACAAATCTTGGCTATGAAGGAAAATACCCTGAATAATAAATTACTGAAGATTTTTAATGAATTTAATAATAGAACCTTATGTCATCATTACACTGTACCTAATAACTGAGTTCTCATTATCTTTACTTCGCTTTTTGTATTATTATTATTATTATTATTATTATTATTATTATTATTATTATTATTATTATTATTATTATTATTATTATTATTAAAAATAATGGCAGAATTCACAGAACTGATTTTATATAAAATTCTTTCAATTCTTCTTATGACTTTTCTTTCTGGCACACTGGTATTATAAGGCAGCTGTACAATATTCATCGTGCTGTAGGTCGTCAACGGAATTTCGGGCCGGTGTTATCAAGGCAACGGGATATCAGGGACAGGCTGGGGTTGTCAACAGGTATACGGGTGTATCTCGTAGGTCGGGAACAGGCCGTAGTCGTCAGGGGTCAATCCGGTATTCCTTATGTTTTTCTTTTTTTCTGGTTTTTCCTATAGGCGTCTATATGTTTCGGCTACCTCGTTTGGCCATCATCGGGACGGGATCGCTAAGTGCAATGGTCTGTGTCGGATGGATTCACGCTATTTATTGCATTCGAGTGGTTTGAGAAGATAGGTACCTCACTTTTCATTGGGAAATACCTGTGGCGTCACGAGCTGCTGATTGGCTGTCATCTTCGTGAGCGGAGCCTCATCTTTTTTGGTGATGGTGGAGGTCCCCTCGAAGGGCGTGCTACTAGGTTGTCCTCAGGGCGAGAGTCTGAGCTTCGATCACCCTCAGGGTTACTAAGGACGTCCTCAGGATGAGAGCTAACGCTTCTATCATCCTCAGGATTCCTCTGGTGCGATGGTCGTTGATGGGCGTTGTCTGCTGCTCTCCTGACGGCAGTGGGGAGGAGGAAGGTCTCCTGTGTGATGTTTATACAGGGCTTCTCCCTCCCGATGTGCAATGCTTCTAAGATTCGCAAACGACGTAGATCGGGTGCTTGGTCGATAACCTCGAAGTTACCGACGATGTCGCAGCGGCGGATTCTTTTATTATGTGCAGTCCTTGCATGATTAAATATTCATGTCCTCCCCCGTCTGCAGAGCTGAGATGTATTGGATCACCTCCTTAAAGGCGATTTGAATTTATTTTGGATTGCAGCTTCCCCTGTTTTGTGTGAGGAGTTTGTTGATTTTTTTAATAAATCTATTTTTCTATATATACATCAATCTATTAATGCTATATTTATAGGCTCTGGTGGTCCTTATGGCCTATCGGCCTTGGTGTTTGTTATAATATGGTGCTTAGACTGTAATTCATAGGTAGGAATTTAAGTGTTTTCTCACTTTTATCCTTCACCTTCTTTCTTTCACTTATAGTTATAGGTATATTTGGATTTTGGTCTGGCCAGCCATTGTATGGATATATTCCGGTTTAGTTGTATTCCTGTGTTCGTTCTCTTTCATGTTTCTATCTAGGGCTTAGTTTTCTTAGCATTTAGGAATCCTACGGGATTATTTGAGGACTAGTGTACGTCCTCGTCAGTCACAAGGTTGACTTAATTTGTTATTTTTTTGTGAATAAATATTGTTGAGTTTTCCCTTTTGTTTTCGTCTCTATTGACCATTTTACGCTGATTATTTTTTGAACATCACTGTGAGTATAAATAGTGCAATAAAAGACCTGCACCACGACCCAATAAAGGGGTCCGTAACACCGATGGAAGGCTCCCTTGCAGAAAGAATTAATTTTCTGCTGGGGGTCCATACTCTTCGTAAAGACGTTCTGGAAGCTGCGGTTGGTGTGTCCGTTGTTTACTAGGACTTGGGCTGCACGTTCCATCTCCTTATGGGTGTCTGCCCATGTTGAACAATGGGAAAGGGCTCTCCTGACGTTGGCGCTGATGGTGGTGTCCTTATAACGTTCAGGGGATTCACTCTCCTCGTTCAGACACATTCCCAGGTTCGTAGGCTTCGTGTAGACCCTTGTGGTGAACGTACCCCCTTTCTGTTCAACCAGGACATCCAGGAAGGGAAGACGGCCATCACGGCTATATTCAATGGTAAAACGTATACAGCTGTGGGTATGGAAGGCTTGTCGTATTTCCTCGATCTCCTCCATCGTTCCTGCTTGGATGAAGGTGTCATCTATATATCTTACGTATATAGATGGCTTCCTAATGCTCCTAAAGACACACTCCTCCACTAGGCCCATATAAAAGTTCGCAAATAAGACCCCGATGGGAGGATCCCATCGCCACACCGTTAATTTGTAAGTAATATGGCCATGGTGGTTATAAGGAAACTTCTTGGTGCATATTTCCAGCAGAGAGTGAAGGGCGTGCTCTGGGATATTCAGTTGGTCGGTGGATGGGTCCTTGTAAACACGTTCAAGGATCATTTCGATGGTTTCATCTACAGGAACGTTGGTAAACAGCGACTCTACATCCATCGATGCAATACTGCCTCCAGGGGGCGCAGATCTTAAGGCTTGCAGGAACTCCGCAGACGACTTCAAACATGTGTGCTGGGGATGTAGGGGGTGAGAATAGAATTATTATTATTATTATTATTATTATTATTATTATTATTATTATTATTATTGAACTAATGAACCACTGTAACGAGTCTATAATATTGACAATAAAAGCCACATTAGTGTTGAAAATATTTTATGAACAAGGTTAACATATAGACTAGGGAGAGACTTTTCGGATATTGCTCCGTATCCCTCTTATTAATTATTATTATTATTATTAGCTTACAGGTGCAAAGAACTGGCATGAAATACAAGCTTCAAAGGATATATACTGTTTATTTGAAAGAAGTTAGAAAAGATGATAAGTTGCACACAGTTAAGAGTAAAATTATTTTGCTTCCCGAAGTGAGCATCGATCAGCAGCATTAAAGAAAGAAAGAAACTGCACTAAGCTGCCTAGAAATCATCACAGACTTACTGCCAAGGTCAAATTAGTTGGCATGAAATGCTGGAATGTTGCTTTTAAATTTCGATGGTTCTCAATCCGATAATCGATTATAAATATATTATAATAATACTATAGTATATTATTATTAAATTATATATATATATATATATATATATATATAATTATATATAATATATATAATATTATATATGTACAGCTATATATGTATATACATATTATATGTATACATACACACACACACAGACACACACACACACACACACACACACACACACACATATATATAATATCTATATATATATATATATAATCTATATATAATATAATAATATATATTATTATATATATATAATATGTGTGTGTGTGCAGAATCCACAGTCACTTGTTACCAGATGCATGCCTTTAGTGACAAGCGTATCCATAACGTGATACGACAGACACACGCACATGCATATGCATATATGCATATATATATATATATATATATATATATAGTATATATATATATGTATACTATATATATATATATATATATATATATATAATATATATATATATATATATATATAGTGTGTGTGTGTGTTTGTAGACACAATTCACACACACTACATAACGTACATACATACATTACATTCATACTATATATATAAATATATATATATATATATATATATATATATATATATATATATATATATTATATATATATATAACTTCATAATGCTAAGGAGGCTAATGCATGCTAATTAACAAATAAACCCCGTAGATTCATGTAGGGCCTTTGAGAAATTCAGCCACTCACGTGTGTTTCATGTCCTGTCACTTCCGTAGATATCCACTTATCCTATGCCTTCCGTTTTACAGCTGTGGTCAAAGTAGATCTGAGACCTGCCAATCATCTGTTACCTGGTGACTTTGTTTGGTTAGGTAACGAATGCAATCTTAATCTTATAAAAGAATAAAAGGATTTATAAAGACGTTTAATTATGACGTATTTCAACACTATGTTCTCAATTGACATCTCATACATAAATTTATTACATTATCAATCAAATATATTTATTACATTCAGAAATAATATCATGTTTTTTATTATTAAAGTGTTTTCAAGCGTGCATGAGTAGAATCAGTAAACATTTACACAAAATTGTGTATAGAATTGCAGGTTTTACTGCCATTGATGATACCTAATTCATCACAAATTGGTATTCCCATATCAGAGTTTGTTTAAATTCAGCTGAAGTAGGTTCACCTTTGTGTAAGCCGTTATGTATTATTGCACATAAATATTTCTGTCAGATGAACTTATGGAGAATGAACTAAAGAAAAAAAATGATAGTGCTCTTTTGTAATACTCCAAACTTCACTAGATAGAAAAAGCATCTACGTGGCTTGTGAATGTTAGCACCAAATGACATTTAAATCATATATGATTGGTTTTTGTTTTGTAGTTATATAATAGGTAGCGAGACATGACCGATAAAGGCGGCTTAAGAACGGAAAATGGATGTGGTAGGCATAGGGAAGTTGAGGTGGATGTGTGGAGTCACGAGAAGAGATAGGATCAGAAATGAATTTATTGGAGGAAGAGTTACGGTAGCGGAAGTATCGGAGCAGGATCAGGAAAGATTACTCAGCGGGTTGGTCATGTTTTGAGGAGAGAAGGAGGGCTTATTTGCAAAAGAATTACGAGAATGGAGATGAAGGGAAGGAGAAGAAGAGGAGGGCAAAAGTTCAGATGAAAGGATGATATAGCAAAAGTTTATTCAAGAAGTCAAGATGCACTAGACAGAGGAAGATGAAAAAGGCTAATAGGAAATAGCGACCCCAAATAGAAATGGGCAGAGCTGAAGACGAAGCTAATGAT
>NC_061107.1:87409591-87414591 GCF_015104395.2 Macrobrachium nipponense
TATATATTTGTTTATCTATTTATTTTTTTTTCTGGATGTAAGGAATGTATGTATGCATGTTATTTTTATTTCTGGATGTCGGTGAAATGTTATGTATGCATTTGTAATCTATGTATGTATGTATGTATGTATTGATACGGAGTGAATCATTCACGGTACTTAACTCTGAAAAACACCTGACAAGTGAGGTTCCTAGATTCGACATTTTGTTATCTCAAATGGTCCGAAAAAATTAAAAGGGTACATCGGTCCCTTGACTTTGATATGCAAATGAAGGTAGGGGGTGATAACAGGGAAGACAGCGAAAAATATCTTTGAGAGAATTCCCGTTCGACTCTCTCTCTCTCTCTCTCTCTCTCTCTCTCTCTCTCTCTCTCTCTCTCTCGTAACTGTTATTGCTATTGAACGGTTGTCGTCATTAATAGCTGTGATGCCTATTCATTCTCTGGGTAGGTAAAGGGGCTTATCACTCTACCTTTTCAAACTTCAAAAGTCCAATCGAGGATGCAATGCATTACTACGCTAATGCAATTATCCTTGCATTTCAATAATTTACTTATATTTTCATATATTTGTTTATCAATTTGTTATTTCTTTCTTTTATAATTAGTGATCTCTTCTTTCTGTATATTCTTTTACCTCCTTCACTTATAATGAACAACATATTCCTTGTAAACTAAAATTTCAAGTCAATGTCCCCTGGGGCTTGTTTCTTGTTTCATATGAAAAGGTTTCTTCTTCTGAATAATAATAATAATAATAATAATAATAATAATAATAATAATAATAATAATAATAATGATAATAATAATAATAATAATAATCGTAATTGTTTTTTGTTGTTGGGGAAAACTCTCTATCGCGAGATTATATTATATTCTAAGGGGTCCACAATAATAAAAAAATTTACGAGTCTGTACATAATTTTTAACACTCTTTACAAAGTTTTAAAAATTATACATAGACTCGTAAAATTTATTTATTATTGTGGACCCCTAAGAATATAATATACTCTCGCAATAGAGAGTTTTCCCCAACAAAAAAAACAATTACGATTATTATTATTATTATTTTATTATTATTATTTTTTTTCTTTTTTTCTCTATCACAGTCCTCCAATTCGACTGGGTGGTATTTATAGTGTGGGGTTCCGGTTGCATCCTGCCTCCTTAGGAGTCCATCACTTTTCTTTACTATGTGTGCCGTTTCTAGGATCACACTCCTCTGCATGAGTCCTGGAGCTACTTCAGCCTCTAGTTTTTCTAGATTCCTTTTCAGGGATCTTGGGATCGTGCCTAGTGCTCCTATGATTATGGGTACGATTTCCACTGGCATATCCCATATCCTTCTTATTTCTATTTTCAGATCTTGATACTTATCCATTTTTTCCGTCTCTTTCTCTTCAACTCTGGTGTCCCATGGTATTGCTACATCAATGAGTGATACTTTATTCTTGACTCTGTCAATCAACGTCACGTCTGGTCTGTTTGCACGTATCACCCTATCCGTTCTGATACCATAGTCCCATAGAGGATCTTTGCCTGATCGTTTTCTATCACTTCCTCAGGTTGGTGCTCGTACCACTTATTACTGCAAGGTAGCTGGTGTTTCTTGCACAGGCTCCAGTGGAGGGCTTTTGCCACTGAATCATGCCTCTTTTTTGTACTGGTTCTGTGCAAGTGCCGGGCATTCGCTTGCTATATGGTTTATGGTTTCATTTTTCAGATTGCACTTCCTACATATGGGAGAGATGTTATTTCCGTCTATCGTTTTCTTTGAACATATCTGGTTCTTAGGGCCTGATCTTGTGGGCCGCTGTTATCATTCCTTCAGTTTCCTTCTTTAGCTCTCCCCTCTGTAGCCATTGCCATGTGTCATCGCTGGCTAGTTCTTTAGTCTGTCTCATGATTGTCCGTGCATTGGTTTTTGTGCCAGTCTCTGTTCTGTCTGTCATTCTCCTGTCTCTGTATATTTCTGGGTCTTCGTCTACTTTTATTAGTCCCTCTTCCCATGCACCTCTTTAGCCACTCGTCCTTCACTGGTTTTTCATATATTGCCCCAGTGCTCTGTTCTCGATGTTGACGCAGTCCTCTATACTTAGTAGTCCTCTCCCTCCTTCCTTTCGTGTTATGTATAGTCTGTCCGTATTTGCTCTTGGGTGTAGTGCTTTGTGTATTGTCATATGTTTCCTGGTTTTCTGATCTATGCTGCGGAGTTCTGCCTTCGTCCATTCCACTATTCCTGCGCTGTATCTGATTACTGGCACTGCCCATGAGTTTATGCTTTTATCATATTTCTGGCGTTGAGTTTTGACTTGAGTATCGCCTTGAGTCTCTGCATATATCTTTCCTGATCGTGTCCTTCATCTCATGGTGTTTATATCCCCTCCTTCCATTATTCCCAGGTATTTGTATCCTGTCTCATCTATGTGTTTGATGTTGCTCCCATGTGGTAGCTTTATCCCTTCAGTTCTCGTTACTTTGCCTTTGTATGTTGACTAAGGCGCATTTTTCTATTCCAAACTCCATCCTGATGTCCCCAGATACAATCCTTACAGTCTGGATTAGGGTATCTATTTCCTTGATGCTCTTACCATACAGCTTGATGTCGTCCATGAACATCAGATGGTTGATTCTGTTTGCCTCTTTTCTTGAGTTGGTACCCGGCATCCATCTTCTGTAGTACTTTTGTCATGGAATCGTGGCTACTACGAAGAGTAGTGGGGACAGTGAGTCGCCCTGGAAGATCCCTCTCCTGATATTAACCTCTGCTAGTCTTATTCCAGAGCTTGTAAGTATTGTATTCCTGTTACGCATTGTATTTTTGAGGAAGCTGATGGTGTTTCCTCTGCCCCATATATTTTCAGGCATTCTATTAGCCATGTGTGTAGTATCATGTCGAAGGCTTTCTTATAGTCTATCCATGCCATGCTTAGGTTGGTTTTCTTCTCCTACTGTTCTTCATTACCATTTTGTCTATCAGGAGCTGGTTTTTTGTGCCCCTACACTTCCTTCTGCAGCCTTTCTGTTGGTGGGGGATGGTGTTTGTCTCCTCTAGGTAGTTGTATAGCCTTTCACTGATGATACCTGTTAGTAACTTCCACATTATTGGTAGGCAGGTGTAGTTACTGGCTATATTTCCCTTACTCTTGTCTTTTTGTACTAAGGATGTTCTTCCTGTGGTCATCCATTTGGGTGCATGGTGATTTGAGATACAATGCTGGGTGTAGGGCCTTGAAGTTTTTGAGCCAGTATCCATGGACTTCATCGGGACCTGGGGCTTTCCAGTTTGGCATTTTTTTAGTTGGTGTCTGACTGTGTCTGTCGTGATCTCTGTGAATCTTTGTTTTATTCTCCCTGTTTCTTCTTCCTTGACTTCCTGGAGCCATGTTGCATGTTTGTTGTGTGATACCGGATTGCTCCATATGTTTTCCCAGAGTCTCTTACTTGGTTCGGCTTCAGGAATTTCTGGGTGTTGTCTTCCCCTCTTAGTTAGCTGTATAGTCTTTTCTGGTTGGTTCCGAATAGTTTGTTCTGTTGGTATCCCTTATTCCTGTTCATGTACCGTTGGATCTTATGTGCTTTGGCCTTAAGCCTCTATTTTACATCTTCTATTATGTTGTTTAGTCCCCTCTCTTGTACTTTGTATTTCTCGTTGAGTTCCTCCTTGTTTTCTTGCTTCTTAGCCTTCCTTTTCTGCCGTCTCTTTCAGTTTACTCAATTCAGATCTCATCACCATGATTTGCTTTTCCAGGCGCCTTTTCCAAGGAGGTTGCTGTTTTGGTTTCTGTTGGGTTGGTTGTGCTGATGGTGTTGGTGTTCGAATCCCCATCAGTTCTGCTACTAATCTTGCTCCTGCATATGCCAAGTTATTATTATTATTATTATTATTGATTATTATTAGTTATTTTATTATTATTATTATTATTGGAAAAGTAAATCCACAATAATATGTCCGTTTGATCTTGTTATTTCAAATACAAAGCAGAAAGCTTTCGATGACCTGCACGGTCCTCCTTGTCAATTGAATATAATTACTAACAGTGACCATACAAGGACTTTGTTTTTTGACTAGTTTACAAATAGCCTGTTTGATGATGTAGTTTGCTCTTCACGTTATCCCCTCGTTCTCCAACGGCAAACCAGCTAATCGCCTAGATCTTCGAAGTGGCGGTTCGTCTCTTGAATCGTTTGATCTGTTGTCCATAGCAGCTTGGGCGCCTGCATCAAGGGACACGGGATGTGCCCCTGTTACCTGAACGAAAGATGAGGCAGCGGCAGTATCAGAGTGGCAGATTATTGGTGTTACGGAGAAAGTGTGAGGAGACTACCAATCAGAATCAATGAACACAAAAGAGCTTATAATTTGCATGCTGAGAATAATGCACTAGTCTCACATAGTTTAAATGACGATCACCGCATAAATCTGAACGAGTCAAAAGTAATTTTCCAATAGTAAGGATACAGGTATGAGAAGGTTGGTTGAAGGAGCAATTATTAACAGGGGTCTCTCTGTGGAAGGCAATAAAACATTTATGCAAGAAGATTTTATTTTAAATGAAATAATTTGCTGTCAGTTTATAAGAGATTATAACAGAGAAAGCTTGCATAGTAATAACACCAATAATCTAGCCACCTCTAATACTGCCGCTGACTCATCTTCTTTCGTTTAGGTAACACTTCGAAGATCTAGGCGATTAGCGGGTTTGCCGTTGGAGAACGAGGGGATAACGTGATGAGCCAACTACATCATCAAACCGACTATTTGTAAACTAGTCAAAAAGCAAAGTTCTTGTATAGTCACTGTTAGTAATTATATTCAGATTGACAAGGAGGACCGTGCAGGTCATCGAAAGCTTTCTGCTTTGCATTTTAAATAACAAGATCAAATAGACATATTATTGTGGATTTACTTTTCAATAATAATAATAATAATAATAATAATAATAATAATAATAATAATAATAATAATAATAATAATAATAATAATAATAATAATAA
>NC_061107.1:87424591-87439591 GCF_015104395.2 Macrobrachium nipponense
AACATAAAGCTATTTACGTACCTTCGTATAGATTCTCAATGAAATTTTAAAATAGAGATAAATGACGAAGTTGAAAAATGTTAGTAATAGGAGCCATTAGGAAATCAAATAAGCCCATATCATTTTTCCCTCAAACGTCATGCCATAAAAGATCGGACTTGGCGTATCTGCGTAGATTTCTGTCGCTTAAACAAGGAAACGACTTCCGATAGTTTCCAGTGCGATGTACCGACGACATCTTATCTCTGTTAGGTTAGAATAAATTTTTTTCACCAACTTGGACTTACTTAAAAGCTTTTACCAGATACCATTACCTAAGTGATTGTACCTCATACTCCGTTTTCAGCACACTCAGGGGACATTATCAATTTTTACGTATTCCTCCGGCTTACGTTGGACCCCAATTACAATATAGTGTTTGGAGACTTTTAGGGAATAACCTACATGCCTATATGGATGATCTTGTAATCTTTTCTAATACCTTAGAAGTACATTCACATAAAGTAGAGCTAGTGCTACAGAGACAAAGACAAATAATCTCAGAGTAAAATATCTAAATGTGAGTTTTTTTTTAAACCGAACATGTTTATCTAGGTTTTATGTGTCTGGTCAAGGTCTTAAAAGTAGTCCATGGTAAGGTGTCGGCTATTCATAACTTTCCGGTACTTATTAACGTAAAAGGGGGATACAGCACTTTCGCGCTTTAGTGGGTATTACAATCGTATGTAAATATGTAACTCTTCAATCATGACAGCTCCTTTAACAGATCTTACGAAAGAAGAACGTAGATTTATTATGGTCTGAAAAGCATCAACAGGCGTTCGATATCTTAAAAGCGGAAAATGCAGCTTACCTAACTTAAAAAATCCCTGATTTAAATAAGGAATTTTTTTTTTATTGCAACAGACGCCTCAGACCAAGGGGTAAGAGGGTATTACTTCAGTAATATGATAAACAGTTCTTTCCTATAGCTTTTTATTCACGTAATCTAAAGCCCTCTGAAAGTAAATATGCAGTAATAGCAAGGAAGGGCTAGGTATCTTTAACACTAGTACCTTTTAAGTTCATAATCTATGGCTATCCTGATAAAGTCCTTACTGAACATGAGTCCTTTACCGAGTTTTTCAAAGGCTTTAATCACAGTCCAAAAGGAACTCGGTGACAAATGATCATTCAGGTCTTTGGAGCCAAGATAAGATATCTACCTGGGAAAGCAATTATCATAGCTGACGCATTATCCCGCAATCCCGCACCATACTGCAAAGAACCATTAATTAGACTAAAAGATATAGAAACATCCGTACCTATTGTTAAAACCGTATCTAAACAAGAAAATTCCTTAACCCAAGAGATCGCGAGCATTGAATATCTGGGTTGGAGCGCAGAACTGTTACAAACTGAACAAAGCAAGCGTCAACAGACATAACCCAAACAATAAACACTTCGAACGGAAACAGAGTCAGCAGCAATAAAACACCAAAAACAATAAAACTTCGAAACGGAAACAGGGTCAGTGGCTAGGCAAAAAACAATAAACACTTCGCAGAAACCCTAAAGCAAAAGTATATATTTAAAGTATGTGTATCAGAATAATGTAATCAAATGTAATATTATATGTAGGTCTGTGACGAGGTAAACCCGAAGAACACAGCAGATGACTAACGACCAGGTAGTAATAATAATAATCTCTTTCATACCAATCGTCATAAACTGGTTGCATTCCGTCATCCAGGGTTCCATAGTATGTCACAGAAAGCCAAATCACTATTTTACTGGCCTACAATGCTTACAGATATAAAAAGCACATAACTGATTGTAACACGTGTCATGAAGACAAGGGACACACTAAGACACCTGTCAGTTTAAGGGCCTATCCTGTGCCAAATCAATCCTTGAAAGAATATACGTAGAATTATTAACGGAATTACGAGTCTGACAGAGGGAATAAACACTTCTTAGTGTTAATAGTTCCTTGACACGTTATATAGAATTAATAGCACTAAAAACAAACACCGCAATTGAGTGCGTTAGGAATATTTATGAGTGCTAAATCAGTAAATATGGAATTCAACACATGATAATCTGACTCGGGTGGTGTAAATCAATAATAATCTCCTTAACACGTTGTGTGAATTCCTTTCCATTAAGAAAACCAATAATATATTTGATCACCCAGAGTCAATCGGTTTGGTAGAATAACGGATAATTAAATAGGAAGTGTCAATGTCTTACGAGTTACAACTCGTGATATTGGATCCGACTGGATTATAGCGGTTCTCGCGGTTTTTTTAAATACTCTTTATCATTTATATCTTGTATCTATGCGGAATGATGCCCGCAAGTAGCCTTATACGGTACGCCGCTAGAACACTTTTCCACATATTCAAGCCAACCATTAATTTATCAAATATATATAAAAAAATATATAAATAAATAAATATAAAAAAATAAGATAAATATGGATACAAGTGGAGTCAATATAATACACTCCGTAAGAAGTCGGAAGGGTTACAAATTATAAAAAAAAAAGGAATCACGATAAAATCAATAAGCAAAACGTAACCATTAAATATCCAAATATATATGCGTAAAGATTTGAACTCTAACTTAACGCTTTAGTAATGACAAATAAGCTAAAAGTTCAAATACATATCCAAAACCTACTGACATATTGTCTGTCCCGGTGATTTATATTCGTAGTCAATGAAAAAAAAAAAAAAACAAAAAAAAAAAAAATTTAAAATAAATAAATAAATAAACTAAACTAATAATAAATAAAATAAATAAAATAAATAAAAGAGATTTTAAAGTCAGGAAGTCTAGAAGTGAAAAATGTTATCTATGGAATAATCCTATATGAATCTTATACAGGGCTAATAATATATATAGAATTTGTATGGAAACCTTTTTCATATAGTTTGAATAAGGAATATTTATTTAACATAATGCCAACATGAAACTAATATATTGTTCAATTTTGGTACTGTTGTTTTTTTTTTTTTCAGACATTCTTCTCATGCGGGTGGAGAATTAAAACACTAAAATATCATTTGAAAATACTAAAGTCGTATCTCTTACAGCAAGTAACGTAACTCTTAGCTGGCTGAGAGCAATCTCCTGCCAAGTGACGACGTCATCATTGCCGTATCAGCATTTGTTCCTTTTAACCTCAATAATCTGCTTACACAGGCTTCATCTGTGTGTCGTCTCTGCTTGCAAAAGCAGATTGACTGGAGAAAGGAATGCTCAGCTCATGAACTTCACATGTGGTTCATAGGTCACATGACAGGCCACATAACATATTCTTATCCGTGTGTGTAATGCAAGTAGTTAAGGACTTGCAATCATTTTAAAATTAATAAACAAAATAAGGAAATAGAGTTTCTATAACATCAAAATGAATTAATCTTTTCTGAACCTCATAGACATTTAGAAGTATAACGATATGGATATGGATTATTTTCTTTACTTGCAACATTAGCCTATTACAATTCAAGTAAAACATTCATGGGAAAATGTCACATTTTCTTGAAAAACCCAAAGTTTATTTGAAACTATTACATAGTGGGGTTTTTTTTTTCGTTGCATCTCCTACCTATTAATAAAGTTTTTAAAAAAAATTAACCTCAGAGGATGCGCACGAGAAAATTGAATATGAAACTTTTGTTAGGGCACATAGAATCATGATTAATATTCTCTTTGACTCTTATGTTGCCTGGCAATCTTACAAATAGCTCCGTTTCACACTTCTTTGTCTAGTAACTTACTACCACCAGTAATATCGAATTTTCTTTGAGATTCGTAATGATATCTATTTATTTTTTATAATTCTGGATATTTTTACAAGTCATCATAGGACCTGGATAGGTTCACTCATTGTTAATGCCAGGATAAAAAAGTTTGTACAGCGGACTCTTTTGAATTCCAAAATATCAGTGAATTCATGTGGGTTAAGTCTGGTCTAAATGGCTCTCTTCCCTCCCCTGTATTTGGATGTCGTTTGAATTTACTTTGCCCTTGTGACAAGTATAATTTCACTTGCAGGCTGATTAATGGAACCTGGTTACAGTATCCTGCAGTACGAGAATTTCACATCGCAACTTCGAAAAAATCGTTCGTCGCTGCGGACGACGGCAGTCGAGTAACAACCGCCTACAATGTGAAAGGAATAAGCACCATCATGGACTTCTTCGACCGACACCGTATCTCGTCGTTAATCTCGTTTTAATGCGGAACGCTCCGGCGGCTGTCGGAATCGACTACAAAAAGGGACATACTTCCGACAATTACGACCCGAAGGATATTCAACTCTACTTTGCTGGCGAAGGACTCGTGCTGGGGATGTTTTTTTTTATTCATCGCGAACGTAATCGTGTAGCTTAGGATGCAGAGAATAAGTATGGAAAAAAAAAGAGCAAAAAAAAAAAAAATAGAACGTTTGGGACCGACCAGGCAAATTTTCCCCTTGTTTTAACCATTGAAAAAGGCCGTTTCAATTGGCTATAGGTGGTTGTCTGGAACTGTGTAATGGACGAAAAGTTGTTCGAACGCTAGTTAAAAGTGAAGTAGTATAACCTCGGTCATGTATCCTATATATATGAAGTGTCATGTATCCTATATATATAAAGTATCATGTATCCTATATATAATTGATCATAAATAACAGAGTTGAAATATATCTTTGCGTGTACGCAATAGGAATCTCTTATATAAATGATCATAAATAACAGAATCTAAATATATCTTTGCGTGTACGCAATAGGAATCTATTTAAAGTGCACATATATTAATCATAATTATATGAATCCATATACATATGTATAAACAAATCAGGTAGCCTATAATCAATCTGTTACCTTTTATCTTACCAATATCTGCAGTTATTTATGAGTTAGTATATGAATTACTAATCAGATATATAACATTTAGCATAAAAATCAACGAATCAATCAGCATAACCATTAATAATTTTATCAATTCATATATGATATTTTTTATCAGTTAAAATATGATTTTTATCATGTTAATCCTCATTCTATGCAATTATCAGAGTACATTAGTATTTTCTGTGGCATAAGTATCTTGATGAGATGAAGTGAAAAACTGTATCATTATATATCCTGTGATCACTATTATTTACCAATATCATTGTTTTATATTTTATTACTTGAATCAATTCATGTACACCATGAATTTTTATTTACTTATATATATATATATATATTCACATAGTGTCTGTATCACACTCCTATAAGTCAAATGCCAGTCCAGTTTGAGTAATATTCAGTAGTTGGTTTTGGTAGCTGACCGAGCTAATGTAAGTGTTTACATAATAAAAATATGGAATGTTAGTCCATATATATAAAAGTCTAAAACTAAAGAGGTCAACCAGATTGCTTGCAGGAATGTGATCAGACTAGAGACGCTAAAGATGACGTATACAATAAAAGTAGGCTAAGATAACATGCCGTCATCTGTGGTCATTCATTTGTTTTGAAACAGTCCAAGCTCCCTGCTTGAGACAACTACCCCGACCTATTATTCAAACGGCCTACGTGATCTGTAGCGTGTCTCATTTGATTGTGTGTTCGTATGAAACTATGTCATTGTATGTATGTTCATATGTTCGAACTACTGTCTGTTCCTTCATAACTTGTAACAGAGATGGTAGACAGGCAGAACAGAGTTAGCTATCGTCATTAGAAGACCTGTACCTCTTTACCTAAGCTTTATCATGTAGAGGAATAGGATTAGCCATCATCATTGGCAGAAGCGATCAAGCTATCGTTATTAGAAGACTTGTACAATCATACCTGATCTTCATCATGTAAAACTTCAGAAGAATATACTATTTTTATACCTTGTGTTTTCTACAAGAACCTCACCGAACCATGAGTTTAACACATCGTCGTAAAGATAATACCGACTTCGTAAGTGATCTACAAAACCCCAGACACTCCATTGAAGATGGAAGTGCAATACCAACCGACTTAGCGTATAGATTATCGCTAGTCTAACATTACCTCATAGGGCGCCTTATCATACAAGGCACAAGCCCTAATATATATATATATATATATATATATATATATATATATATATATATATATATATATATATATATATATATAATATAAATAACTAAATACCCGTGAACTACAGGAAATGACAATAGAAATCCCATCTGCAAATCTTCTTAAATTCTGAAAGTAATTTCCGCGACATATACGTATAAAGCAAAGATGATACAAGAATGCACATATACATGCGTTATGCATCCCCAAGTTATTCATATATTGCATGTATTTTCTCTTGTCCGCAACTCTCTCTCTCTCTCTCTCTCTCTCTCTCTCTCTCTCTCTCTCTCTCTCTCTCAAGTTTTCCTAGGTATTCGACACAACATAATTTTTTTTTTTTAATTCATGAAATGTGTTGCTGCCAGCTACCTCTTAGGTAGATTACGTGCAGGGGATATGGAGCAAGGAAGGACGTGCACGTATTGGTTGCATTCATCTTTTACTCTACGGACGAAGAGCGTCCATGAGAGGTGTTCACACGTGACTGCTTATTTATGTACGTTTGTGTTAAAAGAACCTGCATGCCAGCAGAACTTCAGTATGAGGTGTTTAAGCATGCGTGCGTATGTACGTGTGTTAAAAAGATCTGCATCTTTGAAACTTTTCACAGGCGTTCTCTGTCTATCTACTTCGAACTCCGCCAAGTCCCTAGAGTACTTGTGATGATTAAAGATTAATTTGAGATCTCGTTCTTTTAATACCACTTTTCCAGAACCTTTCCCTTCTTCTCTCCAGGCTATATCAGTCACGGCAGTATTGCCTAATCCTGGACAATTGCCAAACGTCTCTTGGTTTACCTCTAAATCAGGTATTTGACGGAATTACTTTATGCTTCCAACTTTTCTTTTGCTCTCAGTAGAAAAAC
This sequence comes from Macrobrachium nipponense, assembly GCF_015104395.2. NCBI lineage: Eukaryota > Metazoa > Arthropoda > Malacostraca > Decapoda > Palaemonidae > Macrobrachium > Macrobrachium nipponense. The sequence continues at coordinate 87,431,534 of NC_061107.1, forward strand.
CATTTCAATAAACTGCATTCTCATATTAATTTTTCTGTCAACCAGATTTCATGACAGATCTTGAGATTTACTTATGTATGTAAATGTGCATTTTAGTATGTTCATCCTACATGTTCCAATCCTGTAAGGGAGATTGTCATGGGTGCACATCGAGTCTTCGTCTGTATTTTCGGAATACCTCGTATTCTATTGCTGTAAAAAAAAAAAATCCAAAGGCTTACTTTTATGCAGATGCTTTTAAAGTGATTCGAACATTTGCCTACCTTCCCCTTTTAACTTGAAACACTTACGGATTTTCTCTCGCAGTTTTATGGATTTTCTCTCGCAGATTTTCGAAGAGAAAAATGAGGTCGGTGGTTTAAGGCAGATCATTTTGAAGAGCCAGACTTGTGAACTTCCGGCTCAAAATAAAAATTCCATTTTTGCGTGTTTTTTGTCTTGTTTTGTTTTATTTTTTGTTTTATTGCAACGCCTCATATAATTTTCTTTGTAACGCGGGCTCTTTGGACGGATTCAGAATTTAACAACGCTGATACGGAGTTGTTACCTTTTAGTATGTAGTATAACGTGGAAATTATGATTCGTGTTCAAAATAATATTATCATTATATCTTAAATCATAAAACTATTTTCCTTATAGATAATCTCTAATACAAGCAAGACTTACTATATATATCTCTCTCTCCCTCCACACCCTCCTCTCTCTCTCTCTGTCTCTCTCTCTATCGTGTTTTTCCACACCCTCAGGAGATAATAACACCCCAAATATCTGAGTCATCACCATGGAAATGTATACTGCTTTAGCCGTGGGAGAAAATGGTATCAAAAGAGCATTTCTAGTTTACGTACTTTTTTCTGCAGTGATTAAATGAACACAGCATTTTTGTTTTTTACGCTGATTACTTTATGACAAAGATGTTTGTTCGTGTATTTTGTTTGCCTACTCGTTAGTATTCGTGTTTTCTTATTGCCAGCTTGTTATTACAATGTAGTAAAGTTGTCTATATCTCGAAATGTTATACCCACCCATTAGTGGGCCTGACAGCTACTCATTTCCTTAAGAAAAAGATCCACCATACGAAAGGTGGGCAGAAATCCAGTTTCGATGACAGAGACAAAGATGCCTATGTCTCGAAATGGTATACCCACCCATTAGTGGTCCTGACAGCTACCGATTTCCTTAAGGAAAAGATCCACCATACAAAAGGTGGGCAGAAATCCAGTTACAATGACAGAGGCGAAGATGCCTATGTCTCGAAATGGTTTACCCACCCATTAGTGGTCCTGACAGCTACTGATTTCCTTAAGGAAAAGGGCCACCATACAAAAAAGGTGGGCAGAAATCCAGTTTCGATGACAGAGGCAAAGATGCCTATGTCTCGAAATGGTATACCCACCTATTAGTGGGCCTGACAGCTAATGATTTCCTTAATGAAAAAGGCCACCAAACAAAATGTGGGTAAAAATCCAGTTTCATTGACTAAGACAAAGCTATCTATGTCTCGAGATGGTATACCCACCAAATAGTGGGCCTGATAGCTACTGATTTCCTTAAGGAAAAAGGCCACCTTACAAAAGGTGGCAGAAATCCGGTTTCTATGACAAAGATAAAGTTGCCTATGTCTTGAAATGGTATACCCATCCATTAGTGGGCCTGACAGCAACTGATTTTCTTAAGGAAAAGGCCACCATACCAATGGTGGGCAGAAATCGAGTTTCGATGACAGAGGCAAAGATGCTTATGTCTTGAAAAGGTATACCCACCCATTAGTAGGCCTGACAGCCACTGATTGTCTAATGGAAAAAGGCCACCATACAACAGGTGGGCAGAAATCCAGTTTCGACGACAGAGACAAAGTTGCCTATATCTCGAAATGGTATACCTATCCATTAGTGGGCCTGACAGCTACTGATATCCTTAAGGAAAAAGGCCACCTACAAAAGGTGGGCAGAAATCCAGTTTCAATGACAAAGGCGAAGATGCCTAAGTCTCGAAATGGTTTACCCACCAATTAATGGGCATGACAATTACTGATTTCCTTAAATAAAAGGGCCATTATAGAAAAGGTGGGCAGAAATCCAGTCTCGATGACAGAGGCAAAGATGCCTATGTCTCAAAATGGTATACCCACCCATTAGTGGGCCTGGCAGCTACTGATTTCCTTAAGGAAAAAGGCCACTAAACAAAAGGTGGGCAGAAATCCAGTTTCTGTGACAAAGATAAATTTGCCTAATTCTTGAAATGGTATACCCACCCATTAGTGGGCCTGGCAGCTACTGATTTTCTTAAGGAAAAGGGCCGCCATACAAAAAGGTTGGCAGAAATCCATTTTCGATAACAGAAACAAAAGTTGCCTATATCTCTAAATGGTATATCGAGGCATTAGTGGGCCTGACAGCTACTAATTTTCTTAAGGTAAAAGGTCACCATACAAAAGGTGGGCAGAAATCCAGTTTCGATGACAGAGACAAAGTTGCCTATGTCTCAAAATGGTATACCCACCCATTAGTGGGCCTGAAAGCGGCTGATTTCCTTATGGAAAAAGGCCACCGTATAAAAGGTGGGCAGAAATCCAGTTTCGATGACAGAGACAAAGTTGCCTATGTCTCGAAATGGTATACCCACCAATTAGTTGGCCCGACAGCTGCTGATTTCCTTAATGAAAAAGGCCACCATACAAAAGGTGGGGAAAAATCTAGTTTCGATGACTGAAGGCAAAGTCGTCTATGTCTTGAAATGGTACACACACCCATTAGCGGGCCTGACAGGTACTGATTTCCTTAATGAAAAAGGCCACCAAACAAAATGTGGGTAAAAATCCAGTTCATTGACTGAGACAAAGCTACTGATTTCCTTAAGGAAAAGGGCCACCATACAAAAGTTGGCAGAAATCCAGTTTCGAGGACAGAGGCAAAGATGCCTATGTCTCGAAATGGTATACCCACCAATTGGTTGGCCTGACAGTTACTAATTTTCTTAAGGAAAAGGGCCAACATATACCATTAGTGGGCCTGACAGCTACTGATTTCCTTAAGGAAAAGGGCCAACATACAAAAGGTGGGCAAAAATCCAGTTTCAATGACAAAGACAAAGATGCCTATGTCTCGAAATGGTATGACCACCTATTAGTGGGGCTGACATCTACTGATTTCCTTAAGGAAAAGGGCCAACATTTAAAAGGTGGTCGAAAATCCAGTTCCAGTAACAGAGGCAAAGTTGCCTATGTCTCGAAATGGTATAGCCATCCATTAGTGGGCCTGGCAGCTACTGATTTCCTTAAAGAAAAGGGCCACCATACAAAAGTTGGCAGAAATCCAGTTTCGATGGCAGAGGCAAAGATGCATATGTCTCGAAATAGTATACCCACCCATTGGTTGGTCTGACAGCTACTGATTTTCTTAAGGAAAAGGGTCACCATATAAAAGGTGGCAAAAATCCAGTTTCAATTACAGAGGCAAAGTTGCCTATGCCTCGAAATGGTATACCCACCTATCAGTGAGCCTGAAAGCTACTGATTTCCTTAAGGAAAAGGGCCACCATACAAAAGGTGGGCAGAAAACCAGTTTTGATAACAGAGACAAAGTTGACTATGTCTCGAGATGGTATACCCACTAATTAGTGGGCCTGAAAGCTGATTATTTCCTTAATGAAAAAGGCCACCAAACAAAATATGGGTAAAAATCCAGTTTCATTGACTGAGGCAAAGTTGACTATGTCTCGAGATGGTATACCCACCCATTAGTGGGCCTGATAGCTACTGATTTTCTTAGGAAAAGGCCACCATACCAAAGGTGGCAGAAATCGAGTTTTTCCATGACAGAGGCAAAGATGCTTAGTCTCGAAAAGGTAGGACTCAACATTAGTAGGCCTGACAGCTACTGATTGTCTAATGGAAAAAAGGCCACCTTAAAAAAGGTGGGTAGAAATCCGGTTTCTATGACAAAGATAAAGTTGCCTATGTCTTGAAATGGTATACCCACCCATTAGTGGGCCTGACAGCAACTGATTTTCTTAAGGAAAAGGCCACCATACCAAAGGTGGGCAGAAATCGAGTTTCCATGACAGAGGCAAAGATGCTTATGTCTCGAAAAGGTATACTCACCCATTAGTAGGCCTGACAGCTACTGATTGTCTAATGGAAAAAGGCCACCATACAACAGGTGGGTAGAAATCCAGTTTCGATGACAGAGACAAAGTTGCCTATGTCTCGAAATGGTATACCCACCCATTAATGGGCCTGACAGCTACCGATTTCCTTAATGAAAAAGATTTCCTTTAATGAAAGACCCTACCACATCCGTTTATGATGAGCAGAGGGGCCACAGGTGGGCTTAGTCGAAATTTGTAAACCACGCCTTAGGGCCTTTACAGCTACCGGAAAATCTTATTATGAAAAGACTACATAGGTGCAGATCCCAGGCAAAATCGAAACCAGAACAGAAGTTGCCTATGTCTCGAAATGGTATACCAACGCATTAGTGGTCCTGACATCTACTGATTTCCTTAATGAAAAGACTACCATACAAAAGGTGGGCAGAAATCCAGTTTCGATGACAGAGACAAAGTTGCCTTTGTCTCGCAATGGTATACGCACTCATTAGTGGGCCTGACAGCTACTGATTTCCTTGAAGACAAAGGCCACCATCAAAAGGTGGGCAGAAATTCAGTTTCGATGACAGAGGCAAAGTTGCCTATGTCTCGAAATGGTATACAGACACATTAGTGGGCCTGACAGCTACTGATTTTCTTAAGGAAAAAGGCCACCATATAAAAGGTGGGCAGAAATCCAGTTTCGATGACAGAGACAAAATTGCCTTTGTCTGGAAATGGTATACCCACCCATTAGTGGGCCTCACCGCTACTGATTTCCTTGAAGACAAAGGCTACCTACAAAAGGTGGGCAGAAATCCAGTTTCAATGACAGAGGCAAAGATGCCTATGTCTCGAAATGGTATACAGACACATTAGTGGGCCTGACAGCTACTGATTTCCTTGAAGACAAAGGCTACCTACAAAAGGTGGGCAGAAATCCAGTTTCGATGACAGAGGCAAAGATGCCTATGTCTCAAAATGGTATAACCACCCATTAGTGGGCCTGACAACTACTGATTTCCTTCAAGACAAAGGCCAATTATAAAAGGTGGGCAGAAATCCAGTCTCGATGTCAGAGGCAAAGTTGCCTATGTCTCTAAATGGTATACCTACCCATTAATGGGCCTGAGAGTTACAAATTTTCTTAAGGTAAAAGGTCACCATACAAAAGGTGGGCAGAAATCCAGTTTCGCTGACAGAGGCAAAGATGCCTATGTCTCAAAATGGTATAACCACCCATTAGTGGGCCTGACAACTACTGATTTCCTTCAAGACAAAGGCCACTTACAAAAGGTGGGCAGAAATCCAGTATCGATGACAAAGACAAAGTTGCCTATGTCTCGAAATGGTATACCTACCCATTAATGGGCATGCCAGCTACTGATTTTAATAATGAAAAAGGCTACCATACAAAAGGTTGGCAGAAATTCAGTTTCGATGACAGAGACAAAGTTGCCTATGTCTTGAAATGGTATACCGACGCATTAGTGGGCCTGACAGCTAGGAATTTTCTTAATGAAAAAGGCCACCTACAAAAGGTGGGCAGAAATCCAGTTTCGATGTCAGAGGCAAAGTTACCTATGTCTCGAAATGGTATACCTACCCATTAATGGGCCTGACAGCTGCTGATTCCCTTAAGGAAGAAGGCCACCATACAAAAGGTGGGCAGAAATCCAGTTTCGATGAAAGAGGCAAAGTTGCCTATGACTCGAAATGGTATACCCACCCATTAGTGGGCCTGACAGCTACTGATTTCCTTGAAGAGAAAGGCCATCTACAAAAGGTGGGCAGAAATCCAGTTTCGATGACAGGCAAAGTTGCCAATGTCTCGAAATGGTACACCCCACCCATTGGTTGGCCTGGCAGCTACTGATTTCCTTGAGCAGAAAGGTCACCTCTAAAATTGGGCCAAAATCCAGTTTCGAAAGACAGGGACAAAGTTGCCTTAAGTGGGCCTGACAGCCGCTGATTTCCTTAAAAGAGTAAAGGCTACTATCTAAAAGGTGGGGAGAAATCCAGTTTCGATGACAGAAGCTCTGCTTCATATGTTTCATTCAGGAGATGAGCTTGACCGACGAAATCCAGACAACTCCAGGGGCCAAATGAATGGGTAACAGATTGGCCTCATGACTGTGCTGTCGAATACACACCAATAACAGCTTGGGAGGAACCCCAGACATGCCTTCTGAGGAACTTATAAAGGTGTGGGGGAACACCTTCAGAGGAACCTTGCAAGGTGTGGGGGAACACCTTTAGAGGAACTTCGGAAGGTGGCGGGGGAACACCTTCAGAGGAACCTCAGAAGTCATGGGGGAAAGCCTTCAGAGGGCCCTAAGAAGGCGTGGGGGGACGCCTTCAAAGGAACCTCGGAAGGATCTTGGAGTCCCTCTCATTCTGTCTTTGGTGCGTCTTCGACTCCGTTGTCGTGAAGTCAACCTATGACTCATCCACAGTGCCCTTAGAGTGGGCCAAGCCCTTCATCCTTCCAGCCAAATTCCTACATCAGCTACTTTCGGCTGGCATCTGTCCCACATAAACAGCTGCTTCTGATTAGGAGACTGGGTTTTAATCCGAAAGTTTAGAGTTTACTGCTTCCTCAGCAGTTTTTTTTTGGTCATTTCCCTCAATTAAATCCTCCACCATCTGCGTGAGGACCTCCCACTGCTTTCCATAGTTTTTCTTCTCTCTTTGGGCATTGCAGTACTCCCTGTACTGATCCTCTTCTACTTTCTGCAGCTGTTGTTGTAGGTTCTCTTCTTGGTCCAGGCTCTTGTTTTCTTCTTCACTGTTTTTCAGGGTTTCATTGTCCAGGTCTTTCTTTCTATTTTCCAGTGCAATGTGTTCCAGATAGAAGTTTCTCTGAGCAGTACCATGGAGGAGTGCCATTAACATGTACTTATCATGATTTCTCAGCTCTTCCTCCTGCATCCTTAGGTGCTCCCTGACGCGTTTTCGTTCTTTAATTATAGTTTCGTCTTGCATCCTGCACTTTTCTCTCAATCTTTCAAATTCTTCCCTAAGGTGTTCCAGTTCTTGGAGGTTTGTGTTTTCTGACTTCTTCAAAGAGCAGATATCTCTTTCTGCAAGCTTTAAAGAAGACTCCAAGTTCTGTTGTTGGCACATGGCACTTTCCAAGTTCTTTTGCAGCTGTTCCTCCCGTTCTTTTAGCTTGTCCTTTTCATTGTCCTTATCCTTGAGCTTCTCCTGGTAATGCAGTCTCATTTCACTGCTCTCTCTCTCGAGCTCATTTCCGCGATTGAGGGCAACTTCTAGTTTGTCTTCCAGTTCTTGTTTCTCATGTATCAATTTTTGTTCTGCACTTACGAAATTCTCTATCTGCTGTTGCTTGCTATGGAGCTCAACTTTTACAATTCTCAGGGATGTCTCCATCTCGTCGCCTCTTTTCCTTTCTTCTTTCAATAGGGTCTCCATTTCACTCCTGTGATGGAGAGCATTCCTTTCCTCGTTTGCTAAAGAGTTCTTGAGTGAGGTAACTTCTAGGAGTGCTTCTTCTAAGGCTTCCTTGACCGTGGCGTTTTCTCCTCCTAATTCGGAAACCCAGTTCCTCATTACCAGGACTTCATCCCTCAGAATTTGGGTCTGCTTCTGTTCGTCTCCTAATTTTTTCGAAAGTAAAGTAATGTCCAGGCACTTATCTTCTAAATCTTCTTTCATCCTGTTATTTTGTCCTCTTAATTCAGTTACCCAGTTCCTCATAGCCTGGACTTTATTCCTCAGGATTTCGGCCTTCTTCAGTTCTTCTCCTAACTCTTTCTTCAGGGAATTAATTGCCAAGATTGCCTCTCCTAATTCTTCTGTAATCTTGGCATTCTCACCTCCTAATTCTGATACCCAATTCCTCATGACTTCAAGTTCTGCACCAGTGATCTCATTTTTCGCTCTTTCAGTGTTTAGAGTTTCTGTTGCTGAGACCAATTGAGATTCTTTATGGCGCAACGCTGATTG
>NC_061107.1:87444591-87462091 GCF_015104395.2 Macrobrachium nipponense
AACTTGCAAAAGGTACGTCAAATGTAATATCTAATAGTTCTTTGCCCACATAGATATTACAACATTTGTTTCAGATAATATATAATTCGTTATTGTATTTGTTAAGTATGACAGTTTCCATCCCCCAAATAAAAGTAAACAAACTTATTCGCATGAGTAGCCAGGGAGAACGTATGCATATTGTAAAATGCCATAAGTTACGTTCATTAAAAAATATGATATATTCTGTCCATAATCATAAAATATTTTCCCAAATAACATATTACACATGAAAAAGCATATATAAATTACATAAAAATACCATGAAATAATGGACTGTATAAAATATATAAAATGCATAAAAATACATACATGAAATGCAATCTGATGTACTCACCAGCAATCCCTTAAAAATATCATAAAATAAAGCACTATATAAAAATATACGTAAAAACTTATAAACATACACTTATGAAATGTAATCTGGAGTGCTCACCAACAGTCACATAGTAATACCATAAAATAATGAACTATATAAAAATATACATAAAAATACAAAAGCATACATATAAGAAATATAATCTGGTTTACTCACCAACAGTTACATAAAAATATCATAAAACAATGCCCTGTACAAAAATAGCCTACATATTAAAATGTATAGAGATATATATATATAATACATAGATATAATTAATATTATAATATATAATAATGTATTTATATATATATTGTATATATATATATTATATATATACAATTATACATATATATATATATATATAGGATATAATATATGTATAGTATAATAATGATATATATATATATATATATATATTATATATATATATATATATATATGCAATACAATCTGGTGCACTCACCAACAATATCATAAAAATACCATAAAATAAGGCACTGTATAAAAATAACCTATATATAAAAGTGCATAAACATACTACAAACATGTATGCAATGTATATATAAAGTATCTGGTGTATTAACCAACAAACACACAAAAATACCATAAAATAATGCTCTATATAAAAAGTATGTAAAATAAATAAACATACATATACGAAAGGTAATCTGGGGTACTCACCACCAATCACATAAAAATACCATAAAATAACGCTCTGTATAAAGAATACATAAAATAAACTTATATAAAAAGTAATCCGGTGTACTCACCAACAATCCCGGTCTTCTCATCTTACTAATGCCTCCTCCATCATTTCGAAGACCTTGCCGTTCAAGTCGTATGCCTGGGAGGAAGAGGTGGAGGAGATGGCATTCCTGATGCTCCTACTGCTGTTTCCCCCAGGACCTTGAGGGTGGAGTTGCCGTGGTGGCGGACGAGTGCATGCATGTAGTTTCTCTTCGTATGGTGACACGGAAGCACTGGTTTTTTATGCAGAGGTATATATATATATATATATATATATATATATATATATATAGTATATATATATATATATATATATATTTATATACATATATATATGTGTGTGTGTATATGTGTATATATGTATATATAGATATATATATATATATATATATATATATATATCAATTCAAGGCTACAAATGTCCTTTAATATCTAAATTCACTTTACCTCCCAAATGATATATATATCATTTGGGAGGTAAAGTGAATTTAGATATTAAAGGACATTTGTAGCTTGAATTGATATATAAATGGATCACGGTTCGATGTGATAATTATTCATATATATATATATATATATAATATATATATATATATATATATATATATATATATATATATATATATATATATTCCTCACAAAGCACAATGTTAAGTAGTGTCTTTTCGATGGCCCTTCATAGAACAAACACGGCACCTCTGACATTCTCTGCTTCTTAAAGTCTGGTATTGGCTCTGGCCATCTGCCTTTGCTTCTGGAAGTCTGGTAGTGGCTCTGGCTCTCTTCCTCTGCTTCTTGAAGTCAGGCAGTGTCTCTGGCCCTCTTCTATTTTCCTCTGCTTCTGGAAGTCTGCCAGTGGCTCTGGCCCTCTTCCTCTGTCTCGGAAAGTCTGGCAATGGCTCTGGCCCTCTTTCTCTGCTTCTGGAGGTCTGCCAGTGACTCTAGCACGTGCATAATGCCAGGGGGAAGACGAGATATGGGGTCTACGATCCTTGACTTCAGTCTTGGAGTATTTTCTTCAGATACTGGAGGCATGGCAGCAGCACCATCTTTAGTGCTAGTGGCAGGAGAGGCATCAGTTAAGGACTAAGGGTGGGCATAGCAGCAAAAGCCGGTACAGTGGCAGGATCATCCGGGGCAGTTGCAGTAGAATCCACATTAAGGTGAATGGCAAGGCCACCAACAGAAGGCCACTCCAACTGGTATATGCTAGTTCATGGAACTGTAAGAGGGATCAGTTAATTTTGGCATGTGGTAAACATGCGATACATCATGTATGCATTTTGCAAAGCAATTTACAGAAAGTATTTCAGCATTTTCTTTGACCAATTGAACGTCTTCCGTATGAGGCTGTAGTATTTGGTCATTTGGTCAAAGTGGTTAACTTCCTTCATATACTGCATGGTGTTCCCCGAACTTTGTAGATGACATCACTAGTTGCCGCGCTCCTTGATAGTATTTACTATGTTTAGACAATACATCCGTTCTTGTGGCAACTTCATTGGCTTTTAGAGTGAGTACATTCCTGCAATAAATGGCATCATAGTGGGTTTCTTCCATCAAATAACGGGATAAATCTCTTGTCAAAAATAGCTGGAGGAAACCTAAGGCACTCGTCGGCACTGTTACTTTTAGCCGCGAAACATCTGTCAATTCATGCAGTACGTGGGACGGGTGGGGGTTGGGGCGGAGTCAGCATCCGTGGACCATCCTTCATCCTCATTATCAGCAACAGGAGAGGAAGGAATTGCGTGCAAAGGACCAGGCCTAGCAGCGAGGGAGACAGTAGTCCTACTTCTCCCTATCCCTACCACCCCCTTCTCACCTTGCGTTCACGCTTCACTGCTGATACAAGCGGGATCTCTTTCTCGAAAATACTATCAACACTTTAAATTTCGGCCATAAGACCGTCACTGCTGCTATCTGTGTCACTTCCGCCCTCCATAGACATAACTAGCCTAACCATCTTTCTAGGCGTTCAGTTATGCTTTAGGAACTCGGTAATGGCCGATAAACAACTTGTTAGGAGGGATGATGCCCTGAATTGATTGTTTCTCAAGCTGCTCACTCTTTTTTGCCGGGATCGTACCATTATAAGACAGCGCTCTAACGCACTTTCGCATTTTCAAGACACTCGCTAACACCTTTGCAACAAAATCTCAAAAAATAGTGTTATAGTCTGTTTACATACGTAGCACAAATAAGCAACCTTACACGTCAGGTTACGCGTCACACTGGCAAGTGGTAACTAGAGATTAGGAAATTTAGCGCATGCGTAATCCACAAGCTCCGTCCGCCCCTTGCTATGAGGATAAGCGTTATCTCGTGACGTCATATTCAAACCTCTTTGTTATGATGTGCTTTTCTAATTTTTTTTTATTTTATGGATTCAAAATATACGCATTCATCGTGCACAGCGAAGTGGTGCAGCTTGGACCCCCAAATGTATGGTTCGTGCAGGAAATGGTTAACACACACACACAAACACACACACACTCGCAGGTATGTGTAAGTGTATATTAAAGGCGCGTCCACACGGTCGAACAATGTCCGACGGACAAAATTGTTACCATATCATAGGCGAAGCAGTATGACGTCATAAGCGTTGAAACGATGGAGTAGATCTGGCAACAAACAGTGGTACCAGATGAGATTGTATACCACTGCTTTTACTCTGCTCACAAGGCAATGACCGGTAGACAATTGTTAATTGGTAACATTGTTTGTCCGTCGGACATTGTTCGACCATGTGGACGCACCTATACATAACCGTTCCACATCATTGAAACATTTGACTTTTCAAAATGCATTTAAGGTACTTGGTATTAGCACTTTGAGGTTCACAGGAGTTTACTTGGTGGTCGAATTTAACAGCTGGATTCGGTAGGTTGACTGTTTGAGGGAGGAGGGGGTGGGGGGGAAGGTCTCCATCATCCAGGTAGGGCCGGTTTTAGCCGTAGGTTCGATGGCTGGGTAGGGGCACCAGCAACGGTCTCACTTTAGAGGATGTTGTAACTTCAAAAGTTCAAGCAAAGATGCAGTGCATATTTATCTATTGATTAATTTATTAATTCCGTTTCGATTTTTAATATGCGAGATCTCTTCTTTCTGTATTTTCCTTTACCTCCTCTTTCTTCTCCCTAGTGAACGCCATATTCTTTGGAAGCTTGAATTTCAAGTCAATGGCCCTAGTGGGATTGTTCCATATGAATAGGGTTCATCTTCGGAATAATAATGATAATGTTGCGAGAAACGATATAAAGTCTTCTAAGATACGGCTTGTGTGTCTAGGCACAGTTCTAGCTTTCTCAAATTGAGTCTCCTTAGCAGAAAAAGGGTTGGCACTGTTCGACGTATTTCCATGATGGACGGTATAGTGAACTCTTCCGGCTTTTTGCTCTCATGCTTCCATTGGCAAGGCACGGATCTTGGCACACAGAAAACACTGGGGACTTTGCGTCTCAACATGTCCAGTGGGCAAAGTGAAACCATATATATATATATATAATATATAATATATATATATATATATATATATATATATATATATATATATTTATAAAACCTTTGCTTTATTTCCTTATCTATGAACTTTGCAAATAATCTCTCTCTCTCTCTCTCTCTCTCTCTCTCTCAATCTCTCTCTCTCTCTCTCTCTCTCATAAGTTTTTATAGCTGGTGATGTAGGGTAAATAAACCTTACTAAGCCCATAAAAAAAGAAATATTTTTTCCACGAAATTAAACTTGCTACACATTTGGTAATAAATGTGCATGGTAGATCTCTCTCTCCTCTCCTCTCTCTCTCTCTCTCTCTCTCTCTCTCTCTCTCTCTCTCTCTCTCTCTCTCTATACAAATATATATATATATATATATATATATATATATATATATATATATATATATATATATGTGTGTGTGTGTGTGTGGGTGTGTATGTGTATACATATATATATATGTATATATGCATATATATGTATATAGATACATATATGTATATATATGCATATATATGTATATATATACATAATGTATATGTATATTATAATATAACCCCTATATATTATATATATATAATATATATATATTATATATATATATATATATAGTATATATATATAATAGTATATATATATATATAATCTATGAAATAATTCAGCGCTGAAAAGGAAATTGAGAGTAAGAGTTTGAAAGGTGTAACAGAAGAAAAACCTCACTGTTGCACAGTGAACTGAACTCAAGAGAAGCTTGAACATCAATGACGAGCCAATCTTGTACCCTGAACCGACCAACTCACCTTCATTACGCAATGTGGACTTATCCCCTCAGATTCCAACTAAAACTTCCTTTACTCTGGAGTAATCTTATCCAATTTCAAAGAAAACTTCCTGCTTGTTTCGGCTTTGTAATGATTACTGCAGATCCAGCCGTTTCTTTTAATAAGGTAGCTTTTATATATCCACCAGATTATCCTTCCTTTGTCCATTCGACTATGTAACATTTTTGTCCATTTTGAGGGTACTATTCAGTTTTCTGTGTATGGATTCTTTTTATTCTTGTGTTTGCGCATTATTATTATTATTATTATTATTATTATTATTATTATTATTATTATTATTATTATTATTATTATTATTATTATTATTATTATTATTATTATTATTGGACAATGGCTTTCTAATAGTTGTACTAAGCCTCAGACATCGGAAAAAAATGGCAGAAATAACTTAATGTGTCAATGGAATGTGACATTAATTTTATACGAAAAATTACTGTACATTTACTTTTGAGTTTTTACATGTTTTTCACCACTTATGATATGTCGAAATAAAAACTTCTGGCTGTAATGTCCTGGGAAGACCTTAGGACACAAATGACTTATCAAATGATTTCTGTACAAAATCTAGATTTTAACAAAATCATTCTCTTCTCTGATTGAATAGTAGAAATCCGTCATTTGAAATAGTGGTAGTCGTGTTTATCTGAAGAATACGTGCTGCTGATGAATCTCTTTGTATTTTTCATGCAGCATCATCACTCAAGATGCTGCTAAAGAACTGATCTTTTTATTTCAATAACTTTCTGAGATAAAGGCTTTTATTTTTCAAAATAGTTCTGCCAGTATTTACAAAATAAAAGTTTTTTCGAACTGCCGTTTATAACTTGGTTTTCTTTATTTACGGTTTCAAAACCGCTGCAGTTTACTTTATAGTGCATCTCTGTATTAAGAGCGAACAGACGTAAACCGTACCTTGTTTGCATAATGGATTAACCGGAGCCTACGTCAGCGCAATACCTTGAGAACTTCAAGTTGCATTTATATGATCCACTAATGTAATAAACTGTCTTGTTCCTTTGCAATGAAAGACAACGTTATTTACGACAAGAATTTTACAGAATTCATCGATAGCTATCGCATGTGCTTCGCTTTGGCTAATTTTCGATATTCACTGGAAAGTGTAAATTCTGTTTCTGTTTTGATCTGAACTGAAAAGATTGAGCCGTCGTTGAAATGCCGTTATATTGCTGTGGTATGGACACATTGTAGTATTTGAAATAGTTACCCAGATAGTGTCATAAACCATTTCATTTTCTATTAAAGAAGATGTACGTTTTCTTTTATTATGAAAGTAAATCTACGAAGACAATTTAGTGATCGTTTGCTTTTGGAAATGTGATATATAAAGGATAATAAAATATAAATCTTTGAATGGTATTATAACAAGCGATAAGTATTTGATTTATATGAATAAGAGAATGCATCGAATTACGATTATAGTCTAGCTAGCATGAGGTATTACATGGATAAATTAACTTATTAAATGATTTCTAATAATACAAAAATTGGGAGTTTTCCTTTTATCACTTCAAGAAACACAAATAAAAAAATATCGTAAATTAATTCATGTTCTCTGTGATGAGAGATTATTTATTCACCTTCATTAAGATATTACAATTATGGAAACAAATAGCAAAACTTTTATTTAGGATGCATGATCGTAACGTACGGAAAACATACTTGTTAGTGATTAACTTTCGTTGTGATGTTATTTATTATTTTTTTTAGAAAGACTGGCATTTAAAAGTTTTAAGGAAAACTCACATTCTAATGAAATGACAGAAGATATATGGAACGTAATTCTGACATTTTCTATAGTCTTGAAGTTATAATAGGTAAGTATAGTATATTAATGATGCCTAGAGTTCATTCTTCACAAGGAAGAAAGTGTAGTCAAGGCATGCTTTGTGAAACAGTAGGGACCGTAATTTTTGACAATTTTTCCTGAAGATTTTACAGATATGATAAAGTTTTGTGACTGTATTAGATGCATCTTTCTTTTAAATACAAAACTTATTTATTACTGTCAAAGGGACATGATTCACGTTACTTATAACTCTAACAGCTCATGATCCTGGCAACCAATCTCACTCCATAACAGGTCACACTCCTGCCATAGCATACCATCTAGCAAGGAGGCTGAATGAAATCATCATGCCATACGTTCCGAGTAAATATAAACTCCTTCCTTTGCAGAATTTTTGAAGGAATTTAAGGATTCCTCCAGAAAACGACAACCCCCCTCAGCTGAACGTCTCGGACACTCGTTCTTAGATTCTCCATGGTGACCAGTACGGAACAGGCGCAATTTATCACCCACAGGGGTTAGGGTAAAAAACCGCAAGGTACAGGGGTGGACCATGTACGATCAATGTGTACAACCCCAAGAAAAGTACATTATAACGCGTCCTGACACCGGAGTAGAGGTCTTTAGCTCCGTTTCTCATCAACAACAAGTCGCGTCTGATGCCCATCTCCGATGTCAGGACACGTTATAATGTACTTTTTTGGGGGTTGTACACATTGCTCGTACATGGTCCACCCCTGAACCATTCGGTTTTTTACCCTATATGCAGACTCGAAAAACAAAGCTTTCTAGTGTGATTCCTTTCTGGGTTATCCACTTTGCAAATTTTTTATGGGTATCGTTGAAGAACGTACTTTAGTTTCCAGGATACCTGCCCCATCCACCTACTGCAAGTATACTGTTGATACCTTTGCCAAGTTGTTGTGGTGAGAATGAGACTGACAAGCTGAGGCAACCACTTGATGATTGGAGTGTCCTTCGCTGACCATGAGAAAACAAATCAGATGGAAATTCCCTTCCTCGTCGTCCTCGTTTCTCAAAATGAGTGCATTTGGAAGCCGGAGTATACACGGAGGAAACTAATTCGGGCCTCAAGCTTGACAAGACGGAGTCAGTGCATTGAAAGCGCTAAACCACTTTGGTTTGTGAAGCCTTTTCCCTTTGTTTGCTATGGCACTTCACACACAGGAAACTCGACATGGTCACCAGCTTCCAGTTAATAACGGTCAATCTAAACCTTCACGTAGATAGAGAAATGAAAAGATCGCCTAGGAATGATACACTGAGCCTCCAACAGTGTACTACTGTGCATATATGATCTCTGCGTATCGGGAGAATGAACATGCTCTAAAGTAAACCATCGTCTTGTACGGCAAACCTTTTATAATTGATTATAAGAACAAAGAACAACGCTGACCAAAACCTTCCAACGAGAGGCCCAGACTAGCAAGACCTGCGAACTACCCTTAAGCAACCCATTAGTCAGATGGTTACCAGCATTACGGCAAAGGACCATCGACCTTCGTAAACAATTGCCTAGTTTAAGTGGGACAGGCACCAGCCATCGACGAGTTTCAGAGAACCATCTTTATAGATCTAAAACCACTTTTGTTTTCATCCGTAGATCCCTTATCTACGCATGAAAAGACGGAGTAAGTGAAATGTGGTATGATAACTCCGTAGAGGTTAGGCATCCATACTTTCTCGTATTTGTCTCCCTTACTAAAAAAAAATTAGGTATTTACAACATGCTAGAGCTAGTTTCTTTATTTCTTCGACTGACAGGCAGCCCGTGGTGCAATAATGAATAATTCTTCCTGTTGAAATTTTGATTTCCTTCATAATCATTGTAATCATTACCATGCTGTGGCAAATTAAAGAGAAACGTTAACCGTCATATTTTAAATTTTCGCGTGAATGTATATTCATAGTAATAAAATAAAGACGTTTTAGTGTGCGCCGATAGCCTCCCCTGAACGAAATAAATATAAGACAGTTATTACATGGCTTTTCCTCACAGAAAATAAATTATTAGAAAAATAGAGAAACTTGAGTATAAATTAAACATATATATATATATATATATATATATATATATATATATATATATAATATATATATATATATATATATATATATATATATATATATATATATATATATATATATATATATATATATATATATATATATATATATATATATATATATATATATATATATATGTATGCATATATATATATATATATATATATATATATATATATATATATATATATATATATATATATGATTGGTGAATACATACCACTTTTTATTTTTGCGCTTAAAAATAGTTTTTACACTTATTTTTTTAACTCATACATACATACATATATATATTTATATTATATATAAATAATAATATATATATAATATTAATATATATATAATATATATATATATATATATATATATGAGTTAAAAAAAATAAGTGTAAAAACTATTTTTAAGCGCAAAAATAAAAAGTGGTATGTATTCATCAATCACAGTTTTCGAAATCGGAATCAGCGTAGAACTCTGTTTTGACCGACTCCTACCTTCTTGAAAAACATCCCTCCTATCTGAATCCTTGAAAGGAAATGTTTTGATTCAGTAAAGTTTCGAAATAGAAAAGGAACTGGGATATAAAACTTCGGCCAAAGGCCAAGCGCTGGGACGTATGATGGGGTCATTCAGCGCTCAAAAGGAAATTAAATATAAAGGTTTCGGTGATGTAGCAAGGGGAAATTTCGCAGTTGCACAATGAAACAATTGTTACGAGAGGGTGGAAAGTAAGATAGAGAAAAATAATATGAATGGAAGTACAGTAAAAGGAATGAAAGGGGTTAATACAAAGAACTTCAATAATAACTACAGTGCACCGCATGATGTGAACGAACAGCACTATCCCCCTATGGGGGAAATATAAAGAACCGTCACTTTCAAAATAAATTTTAGTTGGGTCTGACATTAATTAGGTCTTCATGTGATATGATAAGAAAAATGAATGTTCAGTAGATCAACACGGGTTATATACTTAAAATACATAACTGAATGCTTATTTTGTGAAGAGGAGGATTGATAACTAGATGATATAATATTAATTCACGACGAGAAAGAAAAGGGTAAAACGCTGAAATAAGGCAGCAGCATTAAATATAAAACTGAAAAATAAATCACCCGAATGAGCAGGAACTAAAATGAAATCAGAAACACGGTTTTTGAAAAAATAGGGAATGAATTTAAAATAACCGGGTAAATATATGTTCCTGAATAAGGAAATATAAATCGTGGTACAGGCTCTAATGACCTAGCTACCCAAAGCCATTATGAAATCAGAATCGCATTATGTGCTATATATTAAGTTTAAGTCAGCGGTACATCTCTCCTGTCCTGATTATCATTGTTTTAGGCTCTATAAACAAAAACGAATTATTGAGACTTGTAAATAGGAACAATCTTAAGATCGTAGTTTCACTAGAAAATAACATTTAAAAATGGTTCGACGAACAGAATTTTCATAAATATCTCTTTAGAGACGACATGAGTGAAGAGGTCCTAAATACAAGTCTCTCCCTTTTAAAAAACCACAAAGGCATTAATAAGTTCACGTCCCTTTGGTTATAAGGTATTCCCACTATATATGCATTCGAAAGTAAGGGGAAATTGTGGTTATGTAGTTGTGTGTGTGTGTGTGTATATATATATATATATATATATATATATATATTATATATATATAATATATATATATATCTATTATATATATATATATATATATATATATATAGATATATATATATATATAATATATATATATATATATATATATAATATATATATATAGAATACATACATACATACATACATACAATATATATATATACTTTTAGGGCATAGTTTTTCTCTAATACAATTTTCGTTAAAAGCAATTGCTTTAGTGGCATCAATAAGTTTCTTGCAGGTATCTTCATACCGACGAAGTTTTTTCCGATTCTCGTTCGTCAATTGAACGCACGCGGGGAGTGCCCGGACGCATATAAAAAGTCTGTCGTGAGTGCGTATGTCAACAGAACCTTCACACACAGCTCATCATGGAAAGATATACATAACGAACTCGACCGAATTCGCCAACTGCTGACAAACAACGGGTATGCAGATCAAATTATCGAAGCAGCAATAAAAAAGAAAATGGACGAATTTTACCAACCCAACACCATGGCGAAAAACGAGGAAAACTTGATTATTTACCATCGTGTACATTATGGGTCTGCATACAAGGAGGATTGCTGCACACTACGCGGGATAATAAACAGAGGCGTAACCCCAAAAGCCCCTTACCATAAAATAAGCCTCAGGATATATAGTAAGCCCAACCTTGTAGCAGCCTTAATAATGAAGAACAGCACCGCTCCGGGGGGACCGAAGGAGATGTGCACGAATGTAGTTTACAAATTTACTTGTCCAGAGGAGGTGTGTAAACCTCACAGCCAAAACTACATCGGGCACACTACAACGACCCTTCGGAGACGTCTGCTGGCTCATAGAAATCAAGGGGCCATCCATCAACATTAACAATAGATGTTCACGACAGGAAGCCATCTCTACAAGAGCTCATAGAAGGCACCCAGGTCGTACACAGAGAAGACAACTACGGTCGCCCCTTAATAACGGAAGCAGTGAGCATCGCTATTCAGAAGCCGACCTTGAACGTCCAACAAGAATCGGACCATATACTCCCCTCCAGCAGGAGAAGGAATACCCAAGCCAACAGGGACCAGACAGCGCGCCCCTTGGAAGGCATGAGAAGACCCAGCGTCAGCGAAAGTCAAGTAACATCCTTACTCAGGTCGCTGAGACCCCGCCCAACACGAATCAGCAACCGTTAACCAACGTAGACCATTTTAGACATACACACACACACACACACACACACTCAAATTTAAATCATACACATTTATGTATAAACAGAAATTATCTCTTGTACCTTTATGCATGCTATAAAATATATACATATATTTGTACTCCCGTATTTAGATTTCTATATTCATTTTCATTCCTGTATGTAATTTTGTAATTTTTATCTAAAACCAACATGTAACATATTAAATTTTAAACATACATTTAAGGAAACTCTAGCACATGGCATTGTATTTTGAATATTTATTTAACCACTGTTTAAACTTTCACTCTTATTGTCGCAGTACATATGTCCTTATATTCTTTGTAACTAAAACAACGCCTTAAGCTGTTAATCCCTAGACTAACCAGTACCCATACCTCGAGGTCATACCTCCCACACGATGAGATAAATAGGCCGAAAGGTCAGATTGTAAGTCAGTAGTCGCTTGATAATGCCATAAGGCGAAACAGCTGTCGTGACAAAATTCAATAAATGGAAGAAGGAAGTCTGCGTATATTTCACCAGAAATTGACGAACGAGAATCGGAAAAAACTTCGTCGGTATGAAGATACCTGCAAGAAACTTATTGATGCCACTAAAGCAATTGCTTTTAACGAAAATATATTATATATATATATATATATATATATATATATATATATATATATATATATATATATATATATATATACGAGTATATATACGTATATATAAGTCCTAGGGTTATAATTAATGATATATTGCCAATATGTTCATTGTGACCTTTTTGGAATGTGGAGAACAGAGCTGAAGCAACGACCCGAGAAAAGCTGATAAATGATTTCTGTGGTGGTGTGATATGAAACTGCATAGTTAGATGAGTCAATGTTCATCAGTTCATGGGCTCTTTTCAAAGTGCCTTTGGGAAACTGGTTGTAGCCA
Source organism: Macrobrachium nipponense (assembly GCF_015104395.2). Lineage (NCBI taxonomy): Eukaryota > Metazoa > Arthropoda > Malacostraca > Decapoda > Palaemonidae > Macrobrachium > Macrobrachium nipponense. Next base: position 87,457,729 of record NC_061107.1, read on the forward strand.
GTAATATGGGGCGTTAACGAAGTGTGCGTTCGTATGTGCGTGTGCGCCTCTTCTATTCTTAATGTATCACTAACCAAGTCTATGGGAGACTTGGATAGAGATGTCTGTGGGAGAAAGGCAAGATGCCGGGGGAGCTCTGCGAAAGTTTATTTATATAGTGAGTGAAATATTCCGGATGCATGGGTGAGTTAAATTGCTTTAGCCAAAGGGGTGGCTTGTAGTCTGTTTGACATTTGTAAGAATATCTAATCTTTAACGTTGTCTTTAAACTTATGTGTACTTATGAGTGTGTTTCTCGTGTCTTTGAAACAGACGATTCTGGCGAGAACTATGGGTTCTGGCAAGGGGGGACCGAGGACCGAGAGTCCTAGGGGGACCTAGAAGGCTCCGATGGGAGAATAGACAATTGGTGTGACAATTACTGGTTTTAGACATTTTAATGTTGGGGGTTTAACTGAGTTAAGTTAATCAGTAAGACTTGGATCATTATCTTTCCGTTGTTAAATAAATGTATTTTTGTAATGCAACTCTCTCATTTGATTACCTATTAGAATGGAGAGAAAGAGGTGGAGAAAGAGAGAGAAAGAGAGGTCACGAGCCATTGGTTGCTTGGCGAGAGAGAGAGAGAGAGAGAGAGAGAGAGAGAGAGAGATTATGTGTCGGTTTACGCTCGGAGTTACACGTTTACCAAATAAATAACGAGATTAATATCCTGTTAACAGATTTGGTGGCGAGCGGTAAAAGATGGTTTTTTTTATGCCTAGGTACGCTAATGAAGAGATAGGTGACCAGTTAAAAAATAGAGGGGTTATAGCTTAGCGATAGTTTTCGAACGACAAAGCCTTTGTGGGATTGTGGAAAGTTATTAAATTGTTAGATTTCAGTTACTATGTGAGAGAAAATGAGAAATATCCGTCCGGTAACTGTGAAGGGAGGGGGAAGGATTTTCTTAGACTCAGCATTTGGCCCTGGCAGTCTGTCTAGAAGCAGATGCCGCACTCAGTGTGACTTTTGCGTGTGATGTCGAGTGCATTCCCTAGACGATCCGCATGTGTTACTGGCGTGTCTTGCGCAAATTCAGAGTTTTTTTTTTGTTCTCATTATGAAGTGGTGAGTGTTGAAGATCAGTTTGGGATCTTGGGGAGGGTTTTTTCAGTGTAATGGGAATGGTTTAAGGTGTCATTTTTTTTTTTCCATAGTAGCAGAAAGTGAAGTATTTTCTTTATTGGCGCATGTCTAGAATAGACGCATCTGACTTTGTGAGTGCATATGAATATTTTTCATGCATGCGAACTGTGCTTGTATTGCATTTTCTTGAAGACAAAGAGCAGCCCACCCATTTCTTGCGGGCTCAGCAAATTTCTGCTAACGAATGCAAAAGGGCATTGCTTACCGGGAGGGTACTACTGGCCTCCCTCGGGGGTATTACAAGGGTACTACTACTGGTATATACCTTGGGTGATCCTCAGACACTGTTCAGGGGGGGGGGGGGTTCTATCGCTTGACTGGGGGGTGTTTCAATGCTCAGTGGGGGGGAGAAACTTTTTTTTTTCTCAGTGTGGGTGAACTTCTTCTTTTTTTTTCTTTGTCGGGGGGTTGAGAGATGAATTTGCCCTTGAAAATGATTTTTCAATGCCAAGACATCAGCTGATTGATTAGTTGATGACGTGAGATACCCGTAGAGTCTTTTCTTTAGAAAAGAGATTTTTCTTTCTCGTGAATGAAGAGAAAAGTAAATAACATGCATGGGATGTGGTGTACGTTTTACTTTTGCTTTGGAAGACACAAATATAATGGGGACAAAGATTATAATTTTTTTGTTTTATTGTGTTGGAGGGATTACTTTAAAATGTCGATGATTGGTGTTGCATCTGGTGTTGATTTTGGGTGTGGCAATTGTGTTGATTGATATCATGGGGTTTGGCAATACTGGTGTATGCTATTTGAATTGCACCCTTACTTGAGATCTTTACAAGAGAATTATTACTATGGAGAATAATTATTATTATTGTTAATAATTATTATACTTGAGATATTTTACGGGAGGGTTGCTTAAGAAGAATTATCATTACGGGAGACTTGTTTTACGAGAGATTTGAGATATTTCATGGGAGATTATTTTATAATTATTACAGATAATTATTCATGGAGAATTATTACAATGCGTTATGGGAGAAATCTTGTGTTAATTATTTGTTAAGGTTTTATAAATTTAGAGAATATTTTAGTAATTCATGAGTGATGAGTTTTGCTGAATCTTGATGAATCTGGCTGAATCTTGGTGAATTGTGTTGAATCTTGCTGAACCATTGGTGAATTTTGTGCTGAAGTTTTGGGTGAATGGATAGGCATTAACATTGGCGATTTTTTTTTTACTAATACTAGTGATTTTGATGATAGCAATTTTGGTGATTTTGCTGATAATTATATTTCTGATACTGATTTTTTTTATACTAATACGTGGGTGCTGTAATGCTATCAAGGGTGGTGAAATCTTTTTTGAATTTGGGAGGAACTAACAACTTATTATTTTTGTTTCTCTTTTTTATGAGTTCAGCAGATAATTGCTTGACATACGTGAGCTACGGGGGATAATTTACAATGCCGTTGATTTTTCTTTTCTCCTTTTTTGGAAGTTAGCCATCGCTGACACAAGTTTTTTTTTATCATGGGTGAATTTGAATTTATTTTTTCTCTCCAATTTGTGTGAATATTTTTTTTTTAATGTCTCAGTTCTTGACTTAGAGTCATTGTTCGGGAACGTGTTTCTGTTTTCAGCTATTTGATGCTGCAGAGAAATATATGGGAGAATTTTTTGCATTTGTTTTTGAATGCATTCGTAATGACACTACATTTTTTCTCTGGATATTTGTGTTCCAGAAATTGTGAGTTTTCTTGCACAATAGCTTTGTTGTATTTGTGAGAGATAGGAAGCTTGGTTAAGTTTTCTAATGGCCTATGTCGTAGTGCATATAGAGAAGTCTTGGCTAAGACACTGTGAATTTGGAGTTTTATTATAATGAGTTGTGGCACATTGGTGATTTTTTCTAGAATTTCCTAGATAATTTTTATTTGTCGAGTTTTTGCCCTTTTTCAGCAGTTATGCTTAACAGAGAGTCTTACAGTGTTTGACTATAACATTGAGTTATTCTCTGGAGAATTGGATATATATTATTTTGGAGATATAATTGGAGGTATATTATTTTGGAGTTATAATTTCAGATATAATATATTGGAGATATATTTTTGGCCATTTGATATTTGCCAATGGTGATGAGAGCTATGTTTAATTCAATTATTTTGCAGCCATCTTTGTTGCAAATGGAGACACATTTTTGGAGATATATGGGGTAATATTTGTGAGTGTGTGAGTTAGATGCTTTGAGTGCACATTTTTTTGGAGATAGGATTTCATTTTTTTGATATTCCTTTTTGGAGATATATTTTTTTGGAGCCTTGTTTTATTCCACATGGAGTTATTGGTGAAATAGAGGTAAATATTTTTTATTTGCCGAAATAGAGGTGACTATTCTTTATTCCTGGAGTGGTGGTTTCTTTATTAACATGTGGCTATGGGGGTTGGTTATTAACCAAATGGAGGAAATATTTTTATAACCGGAGTGATGTTATTATTAATATGGTGTCTCATATTAATATATGGAGGTGGCATTAATCTTTGGTGGGTGACCCTTTTTTTTGTGGTTATGGGAGCTTTGTTTTTCTTGAGCCAAGAGAAGATTTCTGTGGTTCTTTCTTTTTGGTTTCGTGATTATTTGGAGGCGAGTGGCATTACTGCATTGTGGTCTCATGGAGATATTGTGCATTTTTTAGGATCACAAGTGTGTTATTTTGGAGGCATATAATTACTGAATTACGAGTTTATCGTAACCTTTTTTATCCCGAATAGGTGATAATTTACATAATTGGGCAGTGTCATGTTGAGAGTTAAGTCTTCGAGACAAATATTTTAACACATTAGTCATATCCTGGAGTTAATTTTGTGAAATGTGCTTACTTCGTGTCAGTCAGACCTTTTTCTATAGAATCATGAGTTTCCAAACTTGTGTGTCTGACTAGACATTTTTTATGCTGCAGTCGAGCATTCGTGTCCGCAGGTGGATTTTTCTGCTGACAAGCGCTGTGCTGGTTTCTTTTCCTCTGGTGGTGATTGTTCAGAGTTTTTGCAATATCTGGAAATGTTGACAATAGCATGTGTAAGAGTTTGCTTTCTGGCCATGTCCAGTCGATGAAAGTTGCGATGGCAAATTCCGTAGCTATTCATGGGGCATTTCTTGGGGAAAACGCGGAGATTATGTATATTATGCATATATTATGTGTTTTGTGACGGGGGAAGTTTACTTGT
>NC_061107.1:87474591-87484591 GCF_015104395.2 Macrobrachium nipponense
ATTTGCAGAGGCAAATGCATTTCATCATTAGGAAAAAATATCCAGACTGAATTTTCGAAACGAATTGATACCCGAAACTCAATATACCAAGGTCTCATAAATGCTATTGAGACCGTCTTTACTAATGAGTCGTCAATCTCCTTGTCACTTTTGAAGAAACAAAAGATGTCTTTAGCACCCATTTCTCCTCTTATAAATATTATTTCTCTGTCGGTTTGACGAGTATTGGAGACATTATTGACATAGATTTCAGGAGAATGATCGGATTTTCTTCGAGTGCCTCTTCACAGCGAATAGACTGGAATTTTGAAGGCTTGCAACAGCGACGTTTGCGTTTGACGCAAGAGAGTGAACCTTTGTAGTGAGTGCACTGTTAAGGTCAATTTGTTACAAAACACTATTTTAAGACGAGATCCCTGGAGGCGCACAGGATCTCTCTCTTGCGTGATAATTTTAAATCTCTTCTACGTATATTTTAATATCTGCGAGAGCAGAATCCTTGCTCTAGGGGCACGGACTTACACATGGGAGCGGAGCGAAACATTAAGAATTAAACAAACAAACAAACAAATATATAAATAAATAAAAAATAAATAAATAAATAAATAAAATATGTAACAATACCTTACTTAGAGCGTCACAATTGCTGGATAAATGCGAAAAAGGCGCCTGGTAACTCCATCCTTTAGAAGAGTCATCACATACACACACACACACACACACACACATACACACACACACACACACACACACACACGGACACACACACTGTAACTTATGGAAAGGAACACACCTAACTTGACTGCATCCGACGGCAGTTCACAGATAAAAAAAATAAAGCAGCCATGTAATTGATGACTACTGACGAGTAAATAGTAGAACCTTGACACTTGTTTTAGCCCTTATCATCTTGATATTATCATGTACTTTATAACTTCCTTCCACATTCATCACCAAGATGAGGTAAGGCGACGAAAACTACTACGTATTGCCTTTGGTGGTAAGAAATATAACTGCAACTTACAAAGACCTTCCAGAGAAGAACATCAGCTAATATAAAGTGAAAAGTGACGAGTGTTTCAGTGCAAACCCCGTCACAATTGATACGTTGTGCGTAACACTATGACACTTTGAGGGAGTTTGTAGGTTCAAGAACCATTCTCTTATTTTCAAGCATTATTTAGATGCCCATAGCCATGAACTTACACCCAACTCGATAATGGATACACAGAAATTATTCATAGGGATTTCTGTCTCCAACACCTCTAGATCACTGAGCCCAAACCTTTTATCAACAGTTTTAAAATTGCAATGGTAAGTACAATGTCATTTCAGCCCCCTTAGGGTAGGGTGTAGTGCCGTCAGTGTACTTCACGCGAGTCACCTTAGGCTTTACTTACGGTTCTTTGCTGCGTCCCAATGGTTCTTAGCTTCAACTCCTTTCATTCCTTTCACTGTACCTCCGTTCGTATTCTCTTCTTTCCATCTTACTTTCCATCCTCAACTAAATTGTTGTAACATTATTTTCAACACTGAATGACCTCGTAGGTCTTAGCGATTGATTGATTGATTGATGGATTTCTAGACTTTTGGCCTCCATGCCAAGCACTGGGGCAATTAAGGCCATTCCGCGCTGAAACAGAAATTGGCAATGAAAAGGTTAGAAAGGTGTAACCAGAGGAAAACCTCGCAGGTGCACTAAGAATTAATTGTTACGAGAGAGTGGACAGAAAGATGGAGGACAGAGAATATGAATAGAGGTACTGTAAAAGGAATGAAAGGGGGTTGCAGCTAGGTTCCGTAGGGATGCTGCAAAGAAATTAAGTAATGTCTACATTGTTCAGCATCCTAAGGTGCACTGACGGCACTACCCTCTTACGAGGGTCTTAGCGCGTGGCCTTTGACCCCAATTTTACAATTCAATTCCAATTACGTCGATTCAGGGCCTTTTGTCTATGTCTCTGGAAGCTGGGAAGAGAACATACGTACCCTGGAAGAAGGTCCAGGACAAGGAACCGAACCCACGTCTACGCCAAGTCCTTTATCATTATGTGGCCTTTTAAGATTGGTCATGGTCTGCTGCTTAGGTGCATGTGCGAAAGAATAGTGAGAATTCATTATCTAAATCTAAATCATTTGCATCTACTTACAAAAGAAATCTACACCCAGTCCATTTTCAATATATCCTCGACGAATTTACCGCAAGGCAAAGCAAAATCTCTCGACACTATCCGGAACAATATACAAATATATCTATTATTTTTAACTTTGCCAGACGAAAAAGTAAGTTAAAAAGATTATTATAAGAGTATAATGTAAGAATTCCATCGATTTTAGCGAAAAAGTCCCTAAGAAAGAAATTATATATAAAATATATATATATATATCATATAATATATAATATATATATAATATAATATATATATAAAGATATATGCCACGAAGGAAAAATAAACGAAGGAGTAACTACGAGACCTTTCGACGTTTCCACGTCCTTTACTAAGCAGAGGTCTCGCAGTTACTCCTTCGTTGCATATATCTTTATTTATGGATTTATTACGTTCCTAACTTTCGTGATTCAGTTATACAATAATAATATATATATATATATATATATATATATTATATATATATATATATCCTATTACATACATACATTAAGCTACAAATGTCCTTTAATATCCAATTCGCTCCACCTCGGAATCAATATATTTTCATATATGTTAACCGAATAGGAATTTTTTAGTTGGCCGAGTGGATAATGTCACTGCAGTCTTGATTTCTCCTCTGTCAGACCGCTGGTTCGAGTAAACGGGAGGACGGAATATTATTAACTAGAAAATTCCCCTTCGGTTAACATACATGATATATATTACGAATTATACTTATATGATATTTACGGTATCGATTTCATGTCACTGGTAGGCAGGGAGCTTACAGGGAAAACGCTTCTTACATAAGCATATTGAATACGGCCATTATTACTCAGTCTCAATCATAGCAGCAACATGTCAACGCAACCGTTTGCAGAAATGGTGGAGGCTGTGTCTTTTATTAAATGAAAAGACAAAAATCTGAATTAGCTAGCTCCGAAGAGAAGCATCCATCATGGGAGGTCGGAGGACTCACAATCGTCATTCCAGTTTATGAATACTTTATGCCAAAGGAGGACTGTGTAAGTCACTCTTTTGCTTGCTGAATGACTAATGCTTTTACGACGAGCCCAAGACGAAGGTTCTGGAGAGCATACTGCGTCTCAAAAGTCAATGTCACGGGCAAAAATAGGATCTTTTGAGGAGGGGTCTGATTTTCGCCTGAGGACTAAGCTGCATAGGCTTCTTAAATGGATCTCTTCTCTCTCTCTCTCTCTCTCTCTCTCTCTCTCTGAGAAAAATCATCACGGTGAACGGAGGAGACAGGCACTAACGTCGTCTTTTTCCAGTGTAAAGAGAGAGAGAGAGAGAGGGGGGGGGGGTGTAGTATGAATATTGTTGTTGTAAACATTTATGTAAAAATAAGGTTTTGTCATGTATTGAGAGAGAGAGAGAGAGAGAGAGAGAGAGAGAGAGAGAGTTATTGAAGTAAGAATCTTGTTGTAAACATTTATGTAAAAATAAAGGTTTTTCCATGAACATTAGCTGAAGTACACTAACTGGGAAGCTATATGATGTAGACAACTGGCAACTAATCTTCTCTTACCCATCTGTTTGAAATATCTCGAAAACGGAATAGAAGTCTAGAACAATATTAATTTTTTTTTAGAAGATAAACCCCTATAGTAGATTCACATCAACCATACATTTGACGTCTAGGCCTGTCCCTTACGACGCTCCTGATTGGCTGTTGATAAACCAATGACATGGCTGGAAACTCTCAGTCTCTCTTGAGAGTTCATATAGGCAGGATGTATGTTCCACCGCTCCTGAAAGACGTATACCTCAGGTTAATTTATTCTCTTTCATGCTGTAAAGTGTAATTTCTGTATATTCTTTTGTTATCCAGTGCGTATCAGAAAAACACTCAGGAGAGATGGAACATCCATCCTGCCTATGTGAACTCTCTCGAGAGAATGAGAGTTTCCAGCCCTGTCACTGGCTTATCAACAGCCAATCAGGAGCGTCGTAAGGGACTGGCCTAGACATGAAATGCACGGCTGATGTGAATCTACTATAGTAATAAGACCAAAGGGGCCATTGACTCGAAATTCAAGCTTCCAAAGAAAATGGTGTTTCATTAATAAATAATACATAAATAAAAATATAGATTACTGAAACAATAGGTGAATTGTCTTAGGATAATCATTTATTGCATCTCCGCTTGAACTTTTGAGTTTGTAATTGCACAACGTCCCCAGGAAAGGAAAAAGGAATGAAAGAGGACAGAGCAATATGAAATAGAAACAAAGAATTGGGAAAACGGAAAAGGAAAGGAAAACCTCAACTTCTGAAAGACTACGGGTGACGACCAAGAAGTGCGGATGCTTTGAGATCACAGTTTCGATTTTGGAAGAATCTGTACAACGAAAAGAAGCCATAGAAGTAAAAGTTGTAGATGGGAGAGAGCGCAGTTTCCTTTCGGAAAAACGAAGTTTCTAACAAACGGTTCAGCTTCCTTATAAACTTGGCTTTGACCTCGTACGGTTTGAAGTGGCGAGCGGAAAGTGCTGAAGAAGTGGTGAGAAAATAAAGGTTCAGACAGAAATGGTTATTAAGGAGATATAAAGGGGTGAATGGAGAACTGCTGAATAAATAAATAAACAAACTCAAAATAAGTTTATAACTAAAAATTTTATTCATTCATAAGAAGGGATGAAAAAAGAATAGACATTTTGGATAGATTAAGAGAATAAGGGATAAAACAATGTAAATATTTGTAAAATAGAATATATAAAATTGAAAATAAAAAAATGTAATAAAAAATGACTATATATTAATAATAATAATAATAATAATAATAATAATAATAATAATAATAATAATAATAATAATAATAATGCAAGTTATGACGAAGTGTATTAAACGTCAGCATCATCATCCGAACATAATGAGAAAATAATTTGCGTAATATTTTGTAATATTGGGTAAACAGACATTTAAATGAAGTGTAGTAACGCAGTAATGAACGATGAATTCATTTTGAGTATTAATGCATAAACCCTGTGACAGATATCACAGTCTTATTATGTTTTATTGGCCTGGTAATACATACAGGTCATAGTGCAATGACTGTAGAGCTAGATTATGAGAAAAAATGAATGAAAAAAGTAAACGGTTTGTAGAGGCAATTGAAACTGTATCTCACAGCCAAAAGGGGAGTAAGCCTGCAAACTACTTTGTTGTTGGTGGTGGTGTTGTTGTTCTTGTTAGGGGGTAGGAAAGGTTTATGGAAGAACCTAAAAAGGTATGAAAAAGTGTTTGACGTTGAGTTAAATATACAAGAATTTTAGGATAGGATAGTTATGATTTATCTATTAGAATGGAAATGTAAGAAATGAATAATGTGCATGTTAAACAGTATATGAAAATATATCTAATAAAATATAGCGTGTTTATTTTAATTTTCGTCGGTGAAACAAGGTCCTATTTGACTGTATATTTTAGCAGGTTTCAATTTACGTTAAGTTAAGAGAGAAGGGAAAATTTTGCTCGTGTCCCGAATAAGCTGCGGGTCGGATCACGCCCTATTCAGTTTAATAATACATATCGTCAGTTAAGTAACAACCTTGGAATACAGTTCAGAATGTAAGAAAACATGAAAAAAATGATAATGAAGATATCTTTACTAGATCTGAAGTTTTAAGAACGGGATAGGTAACGTCTCCAGGATAGGGCGGCTAATGTTGCTTCTCCAAAAACATGGAAGTTGTGCAGGAAGGTCTTGGCGACTTCCTCCACGCAGGCAGTAAGGACTGACTTCTCCTAGTCACTGGTATGTAGGATCGCGAGTTCATCTTGTTACAAGCATGAAGGACTTAGAGACTTCACAAACAAGGCTACAGTAGATTCACATCAACGGGGCATCTGAAGTCTAGGCCAGTCCCTTTCGACGCTCCTGATTGGCTGTTGATAAGCCAATCACGGGGCTGGAAACTCTGTCTCCTTCGAGAGTTCACATAGGCAGGATGTATGTTTCACTTCTCCTGAGGAATACTTTTGATAGATGTATTCCTCAGGAGAAGTGGAACATACATCCTGCCTATGTGAACTCTCGAGAGAGACTGTGACTGGCTTATCAACAGCCAATCAGGGACGTCGTTAGGGACTGGCCTAGACATCAGAGGCACCGTTGATGTGAATATTCACTGGTATTTAGGGCTCGCGACTTCACCTCGTTACAAGCAGGAAGGGCTGGCTGCTTCTCTTCGTCTTGGGCAGGGCAAGAATTTATGGAGATAGGAGTAAAGGTCGTCTGAAGGGGATACTCCGTCGGAACCTTGCTATGTCTGACCTCTGCCCTCTTTGTCTCTAACTGTCCTGGGCAGTCTCTTCTGGAAGCTAATATACCACTTTATGGGAGGAGCTAATTACGACAGGCAATCGTCAATCCCACGTAACGAGTTTTTTTTTTTTTTTTTTTTTGCATACCGATTGGTTCCTTAAAAAACGTCCATTTCAATCACGTCATAGAAGCTTCTGGGAAAAAAAATTCTGAAGCAGTATGGACCCAGTGTTGCGCCATCTTACAAAGCGAGGTACGAGACCATGTTGTGTCGTTTCCACAAAAAGAAAAAAAAAAAAAATCTCGAGTCGCTAAATTGCTACGAAGTATTGACAGCAGGAACTGACAGGCACTAAAACCTCGCAAACACAGAAGTAGTCACGTTTTGGAAAAGAGATTTCTTTTTTAATGCAAAGGCAAGGCAAAGGCAAATTTTATTCCATCGACCCCTTCTGGGTATGAGAATTACAAAATTACACAAATATATATATATATATATATATATATATATATATATATATATATATATATAGTATATATATATATATTATATATATATATATATAGATATATATATATATATAATATATATATATATATATATATATATATATATATATATATATATATGTATATATATATATATATATATATATATATATATATATATATATATATATTACACAAAAAATACATTATTGCATCTACTCATGACAGTGGGCGGTGGGTGCATGTGGCTGTAACGTTAAATTCGGCCACTGGAAACTGAAAATAAATCTAAAAAGGCATTTTAAAAGAGCTTAGACTAAGTTGCACCATACTGCGCTAGATATTTTGTACAGAACATTTTGTAATCTGTACGACTGCAGAAATGTCAAACAGGTGACATTTATCCTGTGAACACGACTCAGGTGAAATCAAAGTTTGCACAATATGATAACTGATAATTGGAGGGATGAGTGTGAAATACATTTCATATTGAAATGAAAAACTAACATTCACTGTGGCCATGCAAACATACGCACACCGAACTGAAAGCAAAATGCAGTTTCAGTGTGATTCAGAAATCACAAAGAAAATCGAATGCTATATGAATGTTGAAATGTAACAATGTTATTTATGGAATAAATGATGACACTTGTACGTAGGAAAATAACGTTGTAGATTTTCGATTCAGTTTTGTATGAAGTAATTGCGAAATTCTTATGAGCCAAATATTGCATTACTGCGTTAATTAATAGAGCAAAATTACTTTGTTCGGGTATCATTAAAGCTCATGCATTGCCCCTTGATTGCTTTCACAAGCGATGTTAAAAGTTCAATACAAATATTTACAAGATGAAAATCATGCCGCTTGTGGTAAGGGCCAATCTACTTAGTGAGTGAGAACACTCGTTTTGTTCTGATGTGTGTAATACAGCACCAATCCTTCACAAGAGCTATAGATTTTTCCTTCGTATTTGCTGAAAAACACCTCAAGAAAACGCCTGGTAGTGAGAGTAATCACCAAGTTTACAAAAGGAAAAGAGAGGCTATCAGTAGAAGTTCAGACTTAATTAACCGATCCCTTTTTACACAGAGGACATTGCGGAGAAAGAGAATTAATTATCCTCCGAAATTACTCTCGATCTCATTTGCAAATAGGCGAAATGAAACCGCTCGGAGGACTTTTCTCGCATTTGCACGACAAGGCTTCAAAAGTGTATTGCTGGCAATTAATGTTCGTCCAGTAATCCAGTAAACAAACCACAATGAATTTGCAAATGGTCTGGTAGACTTCGGCTCCCTTTGCCTTATGCATTACACATTGGTGGTAACATAAACATTTATGAATGTCTGGTAATATTTGCGTGGTATAGTTTTCCGGTTAGATTCTATGGTATGGTATTTTTGTCAAACTATTTCCAGCTGTTACTAGTAATTAATAAAATACATAAACAATTCCAAACACTTTACCACAATGATTTGGCTGCCCAATATCATAATATATGGAACCTAAGAAAAAATAAGTCACAACAAATAATACATTATACGTTGTGTAAATAAAAGAGTTATGCACTTGCAAAAGTTTAACAATATTTTTTGTATTCCCAATACACGGTGCTTAAAATAAATCAATATTTAACATAATATATTACATTATAAATTGAGTAAATTTATTGCGTTGTAGGTTTAAAACAAGGGTCAAGATATGTTACAGCATTATAAATTTGGTAAAAACAAAACCCCAAGTAATTATGCACTCCAGTTCCGTTATTCCACGAAACAAAAAATCATTAACATATTACATTATAAGTTGGGTGAGAAGAAGGAACATAGACTTACAACAATTTACCAAAGTTGTGTTTAAATCCCATTCCATGACCTTTGGAACTCAATCACATTCTATATAATTCTATCAATTAAGCAAAAATTCCAAAATGAATCGCCTCTATGACATGGTGATTTTCATTTGGAAGACTACTGAGTCGCCTGAGCAAGACTTAATGTGGAGCTTGTGCCAGAAGGGAACACGATAAGAAGTTGAAGAGGAAAAAATAATTTAGAGCTAAACATGATTAGATCATCACATTTCTCATTAAGTTAAGACTGGACTCTGTCATGAAGCTGAGGCCAGATAAGTTAATTTCTGGAGTGTATATGAGTATGAAGACATCTTGGCCGTTATTGAGTGGTCATGGAGAATGTTCTGATAACCAAGGTATTACAAAGCCGGTAGTGGAAAAAACATGGAAAATTAAGACAAAGTAAAAACGTAAAAACAATGAAGAATAGATTCACTTTATCACTGGAATAGCGAATAATATTTTAATAAAAAAATATTTAACCCAAATAGGCCCCCCCCCAAAAAAAAAATCAGAGATACAGGTTATTCGAAGACTAATATTTAAAACGAGAACTGAATATAATGCAGGGCAACATGATAAAAAAGTACGACTTCGGAAAAGCTGAGGTTATTGACGATACCCTTGTACTTAAACGTCATTTTTGAGACAGAGGCCGAAATGGGTAATGCTTTTGGGATTTAGCAAGTGTAGCATTGATTATATATTTAGGGAATATATGCTTACTTCATTAATCTTCTACGAATCTCTAATTAAGCACTATAAGAAGATTAAGAGTGTATGCATGAATGTACATGCATGCTTATATACGTACAAACATACATAAAATCATCTATATATATACATGTATATGATACATTATATGTATATATATATACATTTATAAATAAATATATATATATATATATATATATATCTATAGATATGTATGTATGTATGTAAATATGTATGTAAGTATGTATGTATATATACAATATACACATATATGTATGTATGCATATATATATATATATATATATATATATATATATATAATATATATATATATTATAGTCATAAAAACAATCTTCACAAAAACGAACATTATAAAGCACCTTCTCTTTCAGTTTCCTGAAGTTGACTGATTAAGTAATCAAGAAAAGCTTAACGTTTCCCGTAACGATGAAGCAAATCATCTTTACCCCCAATTAAGCTCTTTATTTTCAGCGACTGGAATT
>NC_061107.1:87489591-87492091 GCF_015104395.2 Macrobrachium nipponense
CATAAAGAACTGAAGTTTCCTCCGACAAAGAGCGCTTGAAAATTAGTACTGTGTTAGAGAAATACTGTTTCTGTTATTATTATTATTATGTAGAAGAAGAACCCTATTCACAGGAAACAAGCCCACAGGACCCACTGACTTGGAATTGAAGCTTCCTAAGAATATGGTGTTCATTATAAGGAAGTAAGTGGAGGTACAGGGAAATACAGAAAGAAGAGATCGCACTTATTAAAAAAAGGGAAAATAAATTAATAAATTAATAAATAGGTAAAATTATACGTAAATTTTTAGAATACAAGGAGAAGCGTATTAAGGTAGTAATGAATTGCATCTTCGCTTGAACTTTGGAAGTTCTAACTGCACGACATCCTCAGGGAAATAGGAAATTCTCGTGTCAGGTTTAGTTGTCAGTGGTCAGAGGGTTTCCATAGATTTCTGTGTTCATATGAGCTAGATGAACATGGTCTCCATGATATCATCACCAAAAACGTCAAATCCTCTACTTTAACCCAAAGTATTAATATTACAGTTTAAACGAATCAGAAAATATTCACACTAGATGAACATGGTCTCCATGATATCACCAAAAACGTCAAACCCTCTAATCAAAGCCAAAGTATCAATATTACAGTTTATACGAATCAGAAAACATCCCTACTTTTTTCATTAGCAACACCACAGCCAATGACAATACACGACGGAGATAGGTACCAGCCAATCAGCTAAGTGTTTCAGTGAGGAATCTGCACTGTAATATCACACTACTTTCTCGTCCGATACTGTTATATAAATAAATTTATTCCATTAAAGGTAATTTTTATAAAAGGGTGACAAGAGTTGGCATACGAACGTTTACCCTTCAACACCCATATCAGGAAGAAAAATTTTGAGAGACCTAACTTCATGACAAACTTTTCATCAACATTCGTGAGCTTTAGAAGATCGTCGATATGCGTTTACGAATATTAATTAATTTGTAACTTCCATTTTGCTACATGTATATTAAATGTTAATAAAAACCAGTCCTATATGGGAATAATATTTGGATGTTTTACGAAAAGCAAACGAAATTGGCAATATTTTCTCTGCTCTGTAGAGAGGGGAGAAAAAATTGGGAATAACATCTGATGTCTTCATAAGATGAGAAACACGAGTAACTGTATATTCTCTTGAGAGGAACCCCAAATAGTAAATTTTCTTCTAAAAGGAAAATGCAAATTAGCAAGGGTAGACGAATATTAACCAGAATCGCTTTATTCTGAAACTGCTCTTAATAATTGTTCTGTTTTACTCTTAGAATTAATTAACGGTTACAAAACATTAACTAGGAAAGGAGGGTTAGCAGATACCAAATTGAAAGCTTAGGGAATTGTACACAGTTGGTTTCAACATTTAGGAACGTAGGTAGGTAATTGAACAACCCTCCTAAATGTATCAAGATAATAATAATAATAATAATAATAATAATAATAATAATAATAATAATAATAATAATAATAATAATAATAATAATAATAATAAATCTTCTTTTTGTAGGTAGGAACATTAGCATGATTACAAATTGTACACAGATGGTTTCAACTTTTAGGAACTTTGTAACTGAACAGTACTTTTACATATATCACGATGGTATGCTATGCATCTGCATCTAGAACTATTTGACATTATACTCTAGGGAAAGCCAAATTATCTTCTATCTAACATTAGTATTTCTTTAGTGAGAAAAAGCATCATGATGTTGAGAATTACTCGTAATTATTGGAATTATTTTAGTAAGTTTTTCGTGAGTGTCAATTATCACTGGACAGGGTTAGATGTGTATGCCTAGATTAGGCCTTTTTTCTACTTTTAATATCCCTCTCCCTATTTTGAAATGGCTGGTGACTTCCTTAAAGCAGCATAGGTTATGTACTATCTTGTTAGTCAACTGTTGTGGGATTCAGCTTGGGAGGGAGGAGAGAGAAAATAAAACTTGACCAGAAGTGAAAACATTCAGAGGTTATTCAGTGCATATTCCAGTTTGGAGCAATGTTGAAGATCCAGGTTGTGTTTATGCCTAGAAAATGGGATGCCTTACGATGGCAGTGCATGAATTTTAAACACATGATCTATTCCATTTTAAACTGGAAGTATTTCACTCAATAGCATCACCATAAAAAATGGATTATTTGCTAACCTGAAATATTTGTTGCACGTTTTTAAAAACTTTACCTGAAAATAAAATTTTTTGGTACACTGAACTTTTTTTGCTATTTTCATTACTGAAATTGTCATTTTCTAGTTTCCTAAACTATTTTTGATAAACTATTTAACTGAAAATACC
Organism: Macrobrachium nipponense; assembly: GCF_015104395.2. Lineage (NCBI taxonomy): Eukaryota > Metazoa > Arthropoda > Malacostraca > Decapoda > Palaemonidae > Macrobrachium > Macrobrachium nipponense. Next base: position 87,491,915 of record NC_061107.1, read on the forward strand.
TATCCTGTAAATCTGTCCTATTCTTTGAAAGTTTACTGAAACTTAAAATAACAGTGTCTGCAACCTGAACTCTCTGTTGCATTTTTAAACTTAAAATAATATTTCCTGGTGCCCTGAGCGCTTTTTAAATAAAAAATAAAAATCTTCAAACAACATTATCTAGTTCCCTGAACCCTT
>NC_061107.1:87499591-87504591 GCF_015104395.2 Macrobrachium nipponense
GAGAAAAGCTGACATTGTAAAATCACAAGCTTAGGATGTTAGTGGGATTTATTGCCTAGCCACAGTAAGCAAGACCAGATTAATTACTTAGCTACACTAAGCAAGACCAGATTTATTGGCTAGCTACAGTAAGCAAAATCAAATTAATTGCATAGCTACAGTAAGCAAGACCATTCTAGGTGAGGGAAAGATGAAATTACTATGCAAAAGAAGGCGACTAACCTTCAGTCTCTATCCATTGATAACAATCATTCATTCCAACATAGTATTATTTACACTCTGTAAGTCACATTTGTCCAACTTTTCTGTTTCCTAAATCGATTCCTCGAGAAATGCATAAACCGACCAATACATTCTTCAGAAAACCGTTTTGTTTAACTAAGCCTGTCATCACTCTTTGTCGGTTTGGGATTTCTTATCAGTTTCACTTTACAAAGCATACATTCGAACATTGTACTTTCGACATTCGAACTCGCTTTCGACATATTCATCTTATAGGTTTCATTTTGTTCAGACGTACAAATATATCCTAATGCCATATTGCCAATGCACTGAATTCTTCGGACTTAAATATTGCCGCTTTTTCTGTCGGGATCCAATTTAAATACGTTTCGTTGTCAGTATAATTTTTTTAAAGAATCAGAACTTGAAAAAATATAGCAGATCTCATTTGTATCAAAGGAAAGATTTTTTTACCTTAGTGTTTGTTTTTAAACCATATCTTTTTTATATATTAATTTAATAATCGAAAGAACATTTTCTTGTCCATATATTTCTTGTAGTGATTTCCACTGAATATAGCATAATATAATCATAGATGTCAACTGAGTCTCAAGAATTAAAAAGATATATTTAAAGCTACAACTTGCAAGCTATGGAGCTCTTACCCACCCATGTTTCACAAACTAAAAAGCAAGATCTTTTTACCCGGGAGAAAAGCTGAAGTTGACAGACAACAAAGGTCACAGAGACAATTATATGCATTTTTGCAGAACGGGAGGTCCCTTCAAGAAAAGTGAATGGTATAAAAAAAAGCCAAACTTCATCCTGTCTCGCAGGAATAAGTCATCAAATAGTTGGATGGCGTTTTCTTAGAGGTTCCTGTATAGCCTTTGTGATCTTGAGTTTTGACAAGGAGTTTTCAGAGGCAGGTCACAATAATTCGCAATATTGTGGAGGTTGCCATCCGAGTCATCAAAAAAGAAGATGGATTTACACTATATATATATATATATAGTATGATATATATATATATATATATATATATATATATATATATATGATATATATATTATATATATATATATATATATATATATATATATATATATATATATATAGTATATATATATATATATATATATATATATTATATATATATATATATATATATATATATATATATATATATATATGTACATACACATACACACATATACATACATACATATATATATATATATATATATATATATATATATATATATATATATATATATATATATATATATATTTAATTTAAATGATGGAGCTTCGGTATATCTAATTAACTGTTGGGAAAAGTGCTTTGTTAGGAATATCTCGAGATAGTCTAGATGTAAGGATTATTATAAAAATTAATCAAACATTGCATTTTATTAAGATTTGAAATAAGCATGATACTTCGATAACTAAAGCAGTCCCTTATTGCTCATAAGTTATTAAAACCATAATAATCTCTGCATACATACATATATATGTATATATACTTACACATAACATACATATATATATATATATATATAATATATATATATATATATATATAAATATATATATATACGTATGTATATATACATATTTATATATATATATATATATATATATATATATATATATATATATATATATATATATATATACATATGTATATATATACACAAAACATGTTATATACATTGTATATATATTTATATATATTCAAACACATATATGATATATATATACATATATTATATATATATATATATATATATATATATATATATATATTATATATGCTTGCATGCATACATACATACATAAAATAAAAAATAAAACAAAGAAACAAGCAAAGGCAAGTAAGCGAGTAACGAAACTCGGAATTTTTATTTCCCGCGGAATCCGCCGAGGAATTCTACTGTGGAAATAAAAGTCCATTGTATCCGGTAGGATAACCAATTCCTCTTCTCTTTCAAAGGATCCTGTTAGTTGAGTCACGTCCTACCAGTTGGTTTAGGATACCTGGGAGCTTTTGGGGTCTGAAGGACCCAAGGATAGGTATCTACAACCAGTATGCAGATATAATAGCAGCATGTAGACGAGACGTGTGTATGTATATATATATATATATATATATATATATATATATATATATATATATATATACATATATATATATATATATATATATATATATATATATATATGTACATAAATAAAGGGGTTTTTGCCACGAAGGAGAAAATGAAAAAGCGAGATCGCCGAGTACTTTCGGTCCATATATATATGAGTGATATATATATATATATATATATATATATATATATATATATATATATATATATATGTATATATATATAATATATATATATATATATATATATACGTATATGTGTGTGTATGTGTGATAAAATGTCACTGTAGTAGATGCACGTGACTTCAGTAAATAAACGAATACCACAAGAAAATAGCAGCCAGAAGTACCAAGCGCTTTCTCTTTTTTATATACGCATCCTCGGGACACAAGGATGCTTGAATGAACACGAGAAAACGCTTGGTACTGAACGTCTGTCTGTCACTTTCCTGTGGTATACTATCACACACACACACACACACACACACACATATATATATATATTATATATATATATATATATATAGATAATATATATATATTATATATATATATATATATATATATATATATATATATATATGTATGTATGTATGTATGTATGTATGCATATATATACACACTTACACGGAGCATAGTATATCAACGTCCTTCAAAATTCCAGCGTTTCTCTCCGGAATCCGTTTGCTTTTCGCAGAAAGGTAAAGTGCAATTTCAGAGATGCATGAGAGTTGAAAGATTGCAGTCTTATTGCAGTGGACACGGCTTTGCATATTACAAGCTCGCAGAATACACAGTCATGTCCTCCCGTGGTTTGCTTTATTCCGCTTTTTTAGCTACCCGCGCTGGATTGCCAACAGATACAATATCTAATCTTTATGTGATCTCATGTAATTATTATCATGGATTTGCGACAATTTCCCTGATGCGAAATGTATAAGAAAAAGGAAGGTGATGATATTCACCGAATCTTTGAATCCCAAGACTTTCTAGCAATATTGTTTGATTTTTGTTCTCTTTTAGTTTTCTGTAAAAGCACACTATTGTGCCGTTTTCTGCTGTCCGTTCGTCAGTCTGCCCTCAAATCTAAACTACTGAGGCTAGAGGGTTGCAAATTGGTAATTTAATCATCAACCATCCAATCATCAAACATACCAAATCCCAACCCTCTTGCCTCAGTACTTTGTTTTTTCTTTGTAAGGTTAAATTTAGCCGTGGATCGTGCATCTGGCAGAGCTTTCCGGAGGCATGGGACGCATCCTCACTCTACCGCATCTGGTGAGCAACTAGAGAGCTGCCCGTCGTCATAGTTGATGGGTTTATACAGTATCATACATTGTACAGAAAAATCGATTTCTTCGGCGCGTTTCTTACTTGATTTATTCCTGTGTTGACGTTGCTAAGTGAACCCTCGCTTACCAGTGATAAAGAACATCTGCAATCCCTTTTTAACTTACCAGTCTAGATGAGAGACTCATTTGTAATGAAAAATCACTTGGGAATCATAACGTCCAACTGGGAAGCGCTAATACGGATGAAATGTCACGGCACTCAACACGTTCACTGTCGGTATATAGATGTATACTGAGTAAAACAGATGAGAAAAGTAAGATAACTGTTTCATTGGAAAATTTCACCCACTTCACTATTTTAGAGAATTATGATAAGCTGTCTTCCCCTGACATCAGTCGACATTTTTCCTGATTTCTCTATTTTATGCTTCTCTCACCTGCCTTTATAGATACAAAGCCCACTTTAGGTGAAATATGCAGTAATTATCCTTTCTCACTTTGATGAAATGTGGGGATTATTATTTTTGTTCAGAGTGCATTAGGCAATTATGATTATTATCTACAAGGTAAAAAGGTCATACGACAATAAACCCAGCCATTTCTCACATATTTCAATAAAAAATTTTGCTTGATATTTCATTGAAAGAGAGAGTTATCCTGTAATATTTTCATCTACAGTTGTATAATTACAAAATGATTTATTTATGGATACACTTCACGTTGTCTGCAAGGATTGCTTTCAGAATCACAAGCAGGCAATGCCATTGTTGCTATATATACGATAGGTATTTTCATTTAACTCCGTTTTGCTTCTGTTACGCATTTTAGATTGATTAATTGACTGATTGACTGGTTGACTGATTAACTTATTTGCTTATTCACTTATTTAAGTATTTTTGCGATTCACCTACCAGCAATTTTTCGAGAATGAAAATTTTTATTCTAAAATGAATTTCATATAATTTTCCATCTGGGATTTTTAATAAAGTTACTTGTTTAATATATTTATTTGTTTATTTATTAACTCTAATCTATTGTGGAGATTTAACTAACAATAAATTTTCCAGGATGAATATTTAAATCTTATATTGAATTTCACTTTATTTTCCACCTTTAATCCTTAATAAAGTTTCATTCAAAATATCTATTCATTTATTGTATTTTTAATCAATTGTGGTAATTTACCAAGTAACCATTGCTCCAGAATAAAAATCGTTATTTTGCACCGAATTTCACTTTATTTTCCACCTTCAGTCTATTATAATGTTTAATTTACAACTTTTATTTATTTATTCAAGCATTGTGGGGATTTACCCAACAGCCATTGTTCCCCA
>NC_061107.1:87509591-87562091 GCF_015104395.2 Macrobrachium nipponense
TGGAGGCAGCTTCATTTGCATCTCAACGACTGATAAATGATACTACTAGCTCTCTCGGGACGTAGGAGCATTTAAGATAAGATAATGGAGGTGTTTACAACTGGCGTTTAATCTTTTGATCATTAACTTTTTCATGTCATCATGTGTATGTATGTATGTATGTATGTATAGTATATATATACATACATACTCACACATATATATATGTATATATATGTGATATATATATATATATATATATATATATATATATATATATATATATATATATATATATATATATATATATATACATCCAGTGTTTCATTTTCTCTGTGGTACACGTGTTTATTGAAAACATCAATCTAATAACAGTTCATAAGGCAAGTTTGAAATATTTTCCTCAAAGGAGATATCTTTTTTTTTACTGCAAACCCTACAAGGCACACGAAATGTCAATAAATATTTTTGAGAACATATAGATCCTGGATTGCTAAAGGTTTTGAACACTTGTTCTGCAGTAAGCACTCTCTCTGAAGCCTATGCTTAAGAAAGAGTTTTCCAGTTATTAAAGTGATAGCCCTTGTAACTTTTCAGTTGCGTCAGCGAACATTTACATGTTGCACTGTAGGCATTTAAGCAAAGTACTAACAGAGTATTTTCACCAAAAGCTGCATCCAATTTTTGTCCATTCACTCTATTTCTAAGTCCAGCCTCCTTTCTTCAGTCTTGCTGTTCAACCTCTCTAACCATTATTTCTTAGTTCAACTGTGGGATTTTCTTTCAGTTCCACCTTTAGAACCTCATCCTTAATCTTTTTTTTTATATATATCTGTCATGCTATCCAGTCGTTCCAATTCTTTCCTGAGTGGCTTGGCTTGATAGCCTTAATTTCATAAAACATTAATGTAAGAAGGTGGATTTTATTTCCTTCTTGTCAGTTCAAAGTACTAATTGGTCTAATGTGTCCCAGTGCCTGGGTAGTAAGGCCGAATTTCATAAATGTTGAATGCAAGAACAGAAAACAATACACTAAATATATATTTTATTTGCCCAACCATTTCTTTTATTGACTTATCATCTTTCCTCCTCTTCGGTTCCTCTCTCGTCTCTCCTTTTTCTTTTTTCCAGTTCGTTAATCCAGGGCATTAAATTCCTTTTAATTTCACGGGGGCTTCACATTTCTCTCCCTCTCTAGAGATTCCGGTGGAACTTTAATTATTGGCGTCTGTCAAAATCGTCTTAACTCTCCAATTACATTACGTTTTCCCATTTCTCGAAACGTGGTCTAAGGTGACAATTTATAAATAAAACTTTGTGACTATATATATATATATATATATATATATATATATATATACTATATATACATATATGTATGTATATATACACGGTATATACCTATATATATATATATATATATATATATATATATATATATATATATATATATATGTGTATATATATATATATATGTACATATTACATATATACTCAAATCTAAAATCTATATGGTCTCATTCATTTAGATATCAACTCTCTTACATCGTCAATAATGATGAGAGTTGTAGTTAGATAACTTATTTTGATTTTAATAATAATAATAATAATAATAATAAATAATAATAATAATAAGTAATAATAATAATAATAATAGTACTCTGTTTGCATGTGCTCCTTTTTAAACGGTGAAATTTGGATATCTGGTTTATGATTTACCTGCCGAAACGGAGAAACTTATACGACAAGTTGAGAAGGCGAGCTATGAGCCCGAACGGCATACACAGGGCCATTCTTTTCAACGAAGTTTGCCTCAAAAGAGGTTCTTCTGGTAAGATATTCAGGGATAATAACAATAGTAATAATAATAATAATAATAATACCAGTCGGGCGTCATTTGGGGAAGTTGGCTAAGGGACACTTGACTTCCTCAAGACATGGTTTGCCCCCTGGCCATTGAATAATAATAATAATAATAATAATAATAATAATAATAATAATAATAATAATAATAATAATAATAATAATAATAAAAATAAAACTCACTCCAAGGGGAATCTTATATGGCTTCAAAATGCTGCAAAATAAGCACAAATCTCCAAAAATTTCTCAAGGTGTGGGGGGGGGGGGGGGGGGGCGCGTTCTTACAGCGGCCCCCGTACCCCAAGCTGATAGGGCCAGCCTCGCTCGCCACCCTACCCATAAATAAAAATCGTCCCCCACAATAAAAACCTGAAATGGAAAAAGAAGTTCACAGTTATGTATTTGTAGATAAACGTACCCATTTATAACTATGGATATGTTTCTCCGATAGTAATATGATCATGCAAACCAACGAGATTAACAAGTTATAGTGTTAATTATCTCCATAACCTCATTTTGGCTTTTTGCATATTCTACGAGAATCATTCATTCAATTTGAGATTTGAAAACGGTTGGTAGCACGTGACTGGTAAATTCATATAAGGTTAAAATGATAAAATTGATGTTCATGTGCCGATAAATTCTAAAAATCTGTATCTTACTTAACCTTGCAAAACTATTCCAGCTAAACTTGAACATATAACTGGATTTTTATATTGCTAAATTAACCTCTTCCTTAATCTTCGAAGTTGTTACCATATTCCGCGCATCAGCCAAATAGTGTTTTTTTTTCTTTAATTCCTGAGGCATTTTAAAGTAATTAATTTGCTTTAATTTCCTGAACTTCTTTTAATACTGTAATACTTCGTCAGTCTATTCCGCAACCTACTTTTGTTACAACATTTTTATAAAAAAAAAATTCCTTAAACACCTGAGCTAATTTAATTTTTTGCTAATTATTCAAACACTTTCTACATTTGCATAAATTCATGATAAGGAAAATCTAGCATTTGCCAAATCTACTATTCTCTTATCTCTTCCATTTCATTAATTCATGGCTGTATTTTTCATGTTCACTGCCTTTAACATTGTAAATAACTTCTTCCCAAAGCCATTTCGCGACATTATCATTTTAATCCACAAATAATCAGTGAACTGATTTCCCATTCCTCCCTGCCTTCCTCCAGCTAATTTCTGAAGCAACGAAATCTTGCGTAAACTACTTCATCTCCAATTCGCTATGTTCCATTAGCATTACTTTGTCTACGTCTTTTATCTGAGTAAACTGTTACTTTGTAAGCACAGCAATATTCTCCTCCCTTTGTTACACATTCATCTCACTGAACTCCCTAAATAATTCCTTTATGAATCTTTCAAGATTTTTTTTTTCGTAATCCTAATTTCCTCTCCTGATTTATAGTTGCCCCTTTCACTCATTCCAATTTTACATTGTGCTCCAGAGATTTTTTCTTTTACCTATTCCACTATGCCATTATCTCATTATTTCACCACCGGCGTCTTCTGTTCATTCCTCTTTGGTGTGGAAAAACACAGTCTTTCAGTGAGTATCTTTAGCTGCACTATAGTAAGACATTTGAGTCAGACTTCCCATGATCGACTTAGCATCCTTTAACTTCAAAACGAAATAGTAGAAACACCTATTCTACTTATGTAAGTCACTAAACATTTTAACTTATGCATTTTCAATGACGTGAATAAGACAAGCTTTCAGCGAACATATTGAGCTCTACTGTTCTCAACCATTTCATTGTCAGAATCTTCCCTTACTCGACTTTGTATCTTTTTGTTAAAGAAGAAATTAGTCATTATAATTCTTCAATTTATCTTTACAGTTTTCTATAGATTTTTAAGTAACAGACTCTTTTCAACCAAGTTACTCAATATATTCCTATGACTTACTTACCATATTCCACTTTTTAGTACCGCACCTCCTAATTGTATTACTTATTTATTGGATTATACTACTTACTTATTTTCAACTTTAATAGACCTGTATTTATATAAAAGAAATTTCCCTATAAAGTTCAATATTAACAAAACCTAGATGTAAAAATATCTTTCTTAAAGTAATATATAGACATCATCCCTGTCCTAAAGATTTAACATGGTTAATTAAATAGTTCTATAAAATATATATAATAATCTTACTTAAGAGTAAATGCAAAATAACTTTGAACGTGAAATTACTTACACTTGATAATACGTTACGTACTTTTCGTGATCTAAAATGAACGTTAATGGTATAGGTAAAGGACAATGAATATGTTTAAAATCACAGTAATATTGTTCTCTTACGGAAAATAGAACACGTGATATCAGTTCTCAGTTCTGTGCTTCGTCGAGATACCATATGAAACTGAATTAGAATACCTTTTGTTGTTCCTGTACAAAATAAGGCATGTGAAAGGAAAGACCTTTACACTGATAAATGGAAAAAAAATATAGTGAATCGTTTTAAAGTATCCTTTTGTGCGTAGATGTATTACATGGAGTTAAATATTCATTTGAAATATTCAATGGAAAGGTTTCTAACTAAGCTAGTAATGCTGTTTATCTCATGCAGAAATTTTAAAGAATTATTCACTGAATAACAAATATATCTCTATTTGTAGCTACAATGCTACAATAAAGTCTTTAAATAGCTCTTTGTACGGTGACTTTCTTATGCACTTTTGTAAGTTCTGTTTCCCCTTTTTCCAGGAATTGAACTCGAACGCTTTGTTAACTTGTACTTGTTATTCCTTTCATATTTTCATTATATTTCACCTGTAAACCAGGAAGAAGTTCATTACATAAAATTATTTGCATACAATGAACGATTTTTTAAGACTATATAGTAGCACCATTAATACACACACACACACACACACACACACACACACACACATATATATATATATTATATATATATATATATATATATATACACAAACATATATATATGTTTGTATGTATGTATACATACATACGTATATATACTATATATATATATAATATACACACACATATATATATATATATATATATATATATATATATATATATATAGTTTGTATGTATGTATACATACGTACATATATATACAAATATATGTATATATATATATATATAATATATATATATATATATAATATATATATATATATATATATATTCATATATATATACTATATATATATATATATATATATATATATATGCATATATATATATATATATATAATATATATTATATATATATATATATATATATATATATTATATATATATATATATATATATATATGTATATATATATATATATATTATAATATATATATATATATATATATATATATATATATATATCTATATATATCTATATATATATATATATATAATATATATATTATATATATACTATATGTTATACGATCACAAGTAACACGTGAAGATTGTATATCAAGAGCCAGCAGGAAAAATGAAAGGCAGCAGTACCTAGCGCTTTTGTGTATTCTTAATACACCTCATCAGGGTACAATATATAAGAGAATGAAAAATAGCTTCGAAATATCAAAGGTAAACATAAAAACAAAAAAGTAAAATACAGAACAATCAAACAGCCTAGTCAAGAAGCAAATGGTCCACAGCCTAGAATTACACTTAAAGGACAACAACAAATGGAAATGGAACTACTAAGCAGTCAATTACATAGTTACGAAGTTGTCAACAATACATTTCGTAAGCCAGTTATCTAGGTGATATTGTCCGTTGCTAATATTAAAAACACTACTTGACTTATATTTTATTATACTAGATTCTATATTTCTTTTAATAATGTCTGTACAAAATAAAATTTCCTTTGAATTGTTCCAATTAATTGCGTGATTAAAATGATTCATATGTAAAAAGAGAGCACTCGATGTACTTCCTACACGTACACAATATTTATGTTGATTTAATCTTGATGCCAGTAGTTTGCCACTTTGACCAATATATTTTTTATCAAAATCTCTGCATGGAATTTCGTAAATGCAACCCGTTTGTAAATTTGGAGAGTTCCTTATTAAAATTGTTCTTACAGATTGAGTGTTACTAAAATCAACGTTAACATTAAAAACTTTAAACATTTTTGGCAAAGAAAGAAACCTGTTATTACTAGGGTCAAAAGCCTGTACATGGTCCACTGCATAAAATGTTTTCTTAGCCTTTCTTAAAGCAACATCAACTAAACATGCCGGATATTTCAATTTAAAAGCAATATCATAAATGTTAACGTTGTTTTTTGTAACACTCAGTCTGTAAGAACAATTTTGATAAGGAATCTCCAAATTTACAAACGGGTTGCATTTACGAAATTCCATGCAGAGATTGTGATAAAAAATATATTGGTCAAATTGGCAAACTACTGGCATCAAGATTAAATCAGCATAAATATTGTGTACGTGTAGGAAGTACATCGAGTGCTCTCTTTTTACATATGAATCATTTTAATCACGCAATTAATTGGAACAATTCAAAGGAAATTTTATTTTGTACAGACATTATTAAAAGAAATATAGAATCTAGTATAATAAAATATAAGTCAAGTAGTGTTTTTAATATTAGCAACGGACAATATCACCTAGATAACTGGCTTACGAAATGTATTGTTGACAACTTCGTAACTATGTAATTGACTGCTTAGTAGTTCCATTTCCATTTGTTGTTGTCCTTTAAGTGTAATTCTAGGCTGTGGACCATTTGCTTCTTGACTAGGCTGTTTGATTGTTCTGTATTTTACTTTTTTGTTTTTATGTTTACCTTTGATATTTCGAAGCTATTTTTCATTCTTTTATATATTGTACCCTTTTGAGGTGTATCAAGAATACACGAAAGCGCTAGGTACTGCTTTTCATTTTCCCTGCTGGCTCTTGATATATATATATATATATATATATATATATATATATATATATATATATATATATATTATATATATTATTATATATATATATATATATATATATATATATGTGTGTGTGTGTGTGTGTGTGTGTGTGTGTGTTTGTGTGTGTGAGTATTAATACATTAGAGTAGACACACTCATAATGATTACATGAAGACTTCTGCAAACTTACTTTTGTTTTTACAAATGTTGTTTGAGATGATCTGGTCAAGGCAATTTTAAGGCACCCCCAGGCACGGTACCCAGTTGGAGAATCACTGAGTTAAGGTATCTGGTTGCACCCAGTCCCATGGCAATACCAGTACTTTGCCAGCAAGCAATCAATTTCACGGGTTCCTAACCTATTTACTCCTATCAGTTCCTATCTATGAACCAATTTCCTCGGGCTATGGTATGTATTTCGCAAAAGTCTTTTTGCTTACACGGGGAGAAAGCCTGAAAACTACTTCCTTGTTGTTGTTCTTGCTGTTTTTCTTGTTAAGGGGTAGGAAAGGTCTTTTGAAGAGCCTAGAAAGGTCTGAAAAAGGGTGTTTCGCGTTGAGTTAAAGATACAGGAATTTTAGGATAGGATATTTAGGAATTATGTATTAGAATGAAAATGCAAAAATAGTGTGCATGTTAAACAGCATAAAAAAATTATTTCTAGTGAAATATAGCATATTTTAATTTTCATTGGTGAAACAAAGCTCTATTCATCCATAGATTTTAGCATGTGTCAATTTACATTATGATAATGTTTATAACTTATGCACGAGGGAAAAATCTTGCATGCGCCTCGAGTAAGCTGGAGGTTGGATCATGCCTTTTTCATCAATAGTAAGTTTTATACAACAATTCCCAGCAATACAATTTTCAACTGTTCTATACCTTACAAAATCTATTTAATTTGTTTCTTTTATATAAATTTCTTTCATTTATCTTTTATTGACATTCAACCTCCACGCTTCTTTTGAACTGCCTCAGCAATTCCTTCATGCGTTGTAACTTTAGCTACAATATATTGTTTCTCTATTATAGGTTTTCATTTTTTCCAGGTTTTTTGGCTTTTGTTTTGTGTAGATTTTTTTCCTAAACTATTCGTTTTGAGAGCATTTTTTCTTACTTGTATGAAGAACCGCGTGATGGAGTCTTTTCTGTTGTAACTGGATTTTTACTCGATGTAAAAGTTCAAGAAAAAAAACAAAAAACTGAACGCATAACGATCCTAAAACAATCCTTGTCATTTAATAATTTCCTTACATTTTCATCTATTTAAGGTTTCGTTTTTTTCCTCTAATAACCGATCTCTCCTTTCTGTATTTCTTATTACCTTCTGTTATTCCTTTCAAACAGATACCACATTCGTCGGAAACTTGAATTTGAAGTTAGTGGCCCCAGTGGGGTCGTTCCATGTGAATAGGGTTCATCTTCGGAATAATAACAATAACAAATTGGGAAAACGTGACGTTCAATACATAAATGGGATGTTTAAATGATCCATCACAATGAAGACTATGAAGACTACCCATGTTCCTTAAAGACGAGAATGAAATATGACCCTCAAGTGTAAATCTTGATTCGATTCAAAAATAAACAACCAAACAAATAAATGAATAAATCAATAAACAAATAAATAAATAAATAAATAAATAAATAAATAGATAAATAATAAATAAATAAACTGGAAATCCTTCAGCTTTTTTACGACTAATGTACTCATCATCAGAGGTCGTGTGACTGAATCAAAATGTCTGATATATATATATATATATATATATATATATATATATATATATATATATATATATATATATATATATTATATATATATATATATATATATATAGATATATAAAGTTTTACAGTATCAAACTAATCTTTTATTTTAGAAAGAAGAAAATGGTGGATGGACGTTGCCTTCTTCTACCAGATGGTAATTTAAAAAGACTGGTTATATGATAAAATTCTTATTGTTATAAGAGGGCAAATCTTGATATACTGCTAATCATACACTGTCTTTTTCTACCCAGACAGAATATATATATATAATATATATATATATATATATATATATATATATATATATATATATATATTATTCTGTCTGGGTAGAATTATCTGTAGAAGGAGGCATCGTACCATACTTTTTTCTTCTTTCTAAAATAAAAGATTAGTTTGATACTGTAAAACTTATTTCGTCTCCTAGTCAGACCGAAAACCGTAATAATCGTCAGCTCTATGTAATCGCTATTGTTTTGCTAAATCCTTTACCATTACGTCGAGGAAGCTCTCCTCATTTACATATGAACTCCTGATTAATAACATGATTATTCATGGCTAAACCACCTGAATGGAATTTTCAGTGCTAGGTTTTAAAAGTAAGAGGAAACGGCCTTTATATTATACCTCAAAGAGAAGAAGAGAACTTGCCATTTTTGTTTTTATTATAGAGGCTTTCCGCCATAGAGTCCAAGCAAATGATACTTCGAAAAAGTTATTAATCAATGGTGCTGTACTGTAAAATTAATTGCTCCAAAGAAATAATAAGACACAATTAGGGAATGTCTTGCGTTACTGACTATATTCTTAATAATACAAAACCATGACTGATGATGAATAATTTGAAGGGCATTGTAATGAAAAGCTAGATCATAAATCATTTCCACAAAATAACTGAGCAAAAATAAAGAAGATATTAAACCTGAAATTAATTGTCTCCTAAGGAACTAGCCATAGGGATTCATGATATGCGTTATTAGAGTCATATAGTAAGAGAATTATGAAAGTATTCAAAAATATTATTCGATCTTTCATTAGATACTATGATTTATATATAAATATATAAAGAGCGTCGAATAAAAATAATTAAAGCACGGAATGGTTAGAGGGGAGAAATATATTTCACAATTTTCTCCACGTAAATATCAAAGGAAAGTACAAAGTAAGGGAGAAATCAAAGGATAATGTGTGCAACATAATTAGTACTTTGAAACATAAAGGTACAGTAGGCAATTAATTATGCATAAGACAAATAATGAATAAAATACCAACATTCGTTCACAGAACGATGTGTATAATTTTACTGATGATGTGCACATGGAAAAACATACAATTCACACACACACACACACACACACACACATATATATATATATATATATATATATATATATATATATACATATATATATATATGTGTGTGTGTGTGTGGGTGTGGTTGTGTCGTGTGTGTTTGTGTGGGTTATGTGTTTGGTGGTGTTTGCACACGCAATGTATGTTTAACTGCTAACCCTGAAAGAAGGAAATGTGGAAACACGTCCACACGCATAAGGTCTGAGAGTTTTTCCTTTGTTGCCTAATATAAGTTTTCCAGAAGAAAAACTTCCTATGTTTTATTGTTTGGAAAAGATAACATACAAAACCAGACCAAAGAAGTTTTTCTTCTGAAGAGTCTAGACAATTCAGATTTCTGAATATTATCATTTCTTTTACTTATTCTTTATTGAAAAACTAATTCATAATCATTATCTGATTTAGTAAATTGTTTCATTTTACTTTGAAATATTTGGTTAAACGTTATTTTCCACCCAAAATAATATTATTTGAAATATTGGCATATGTATGACGTAAGAACTTTTTTTCAAATTCCTCTTAATAAAATGAGTTTTATTTTCATATTGTTATGAAGAATAAAAAAAAAAAAGTGATGTTACGTCATAGGTATAGGAGGTAACGGTTAATCAAGCATTTTCAAGAAAAGCTGAACAGTCCTCAAATAAATTAATAAAAAGAAAATAACAAAACAGCCATAAAAGACTAAGTAAATTGAATCAAAAGACAAAATTTAGCTTTACTAAATTACCAATTGCATTACTCTAGTTTAGCCAAACCGGGAATCATCACTAATCTCGGAGATTTTCATAGACTTAAAATCTCCCTCATTTGCATTTCAACAAGCGATTAATGGCGACATTTGCCCACTTGTCTTCACTTTTATGCGATCAAGGCACTAGCCATTGAGACTCGAAGATAACGTGGGACTTATACAAATGGAAGGTGGTGAAAGAAAAGAGAGATAACAAGATTTTCGTGTCGACGGGATTGCATGTAAATGTACACATACAAACACACACACACACACACACACACACACACACACATATATATATATATATATATAGCCTGCATATATAAATCAGACCATCCATAATGAATTTCTCCCAAGAGTGACAAACAGATACATCAAGTGACCCAGTTCTTAGTATCTGTTTGTTTCTCAAAATTTCTTGTGAAACCTTGGTTGTCACTGGTCGAGAGAGAGAGAGAGAGAGAGAGAGAGAGAGAGAGAGACAGCTTACACCAGACAGAAACTTACAATCGTAAATTGTCTGCTGCTTTGGGATAGGATGCCACTTGCTTTATCTAAAGCAGAAGTATCCTTGTGTTGCATCTCATTACCGCTATGGCAGTGGTCATGTTGATAAAGTATGTATGTACGAGTATATACATATATATATATATATATATATATATATATATATACTATATATATATATATATATATATATGATATATATATTATAGCCAAGCAAAAGATATAAACATTGATTTTAGCCAGGTCTTACAAACTTTTAAAAAAATCACGTTAGAATAAAAGTAAAAATGTTTCCTTTGAAATGTAAGAATTTGTCGTAATCATACGAAAGGATCAAACATCTCTCTCTCTCTCTCTCTCTCTCTCTCTCTCTCTCTCTCTCTCTCTCTCTGTAAAGTACTCATATATTCATCTCGCATCGAAAAAGTTTTAAATTTCAAAAGTCTCGTTTAATCTTGATAATAAAATATATATACTTGGAAGCGAAGGAAGTGTTTTTAATTTCCATGACCTGAAGTCCTTCCAGAGCAGAAAGTTACCCCCGGAAAAAAAAGGAAAGTCATTAAGGCAAGCTTATCCTGAGCCTCCCGTGCTATATCCTATTAACGCCCAGGAAAGTAGCGACTTTTTCAATTTTTCAGGAGATAAAAAATGATTTCGTTTATATGTTCTCATTCGGAAAGCTGTTGTTTCCTGTTAGAATATTCATGAAGACTCCTCGCGTATATTAGGTCTAGTTATAAACAGAGAGGCGTATGTAAAAGGTATATAGAAATCTACTTTTGTAAGATTTAATTAGTGTTTTTTTATCTTTTTAGCCGGAAAAGATGGGATATGGGTGATCCCGAAGCGCACCTAGTAAATTGTCAATGGTGAGCTGACTGTTCCTCCTATCCATGCATCCTATTATGAAATCTATTTCATCTATCTTCTTCCGAATGATGTATTTGTTTATATGTTGACATTTGGGTATCCATTTTATTCGGAGGCCTATTGAATTGCCTGGGAATTTTATGTTCGACTGTGTACTTGAAGAAACATACCTTTGCCCAAAAGGTAACTGTTCTGATTTTTTATGGGTGGTTGTTTATTAACATAAAAAGCAATGTTAATAGGTCTTTTCAATTTCATTCAATGAGACCTCACATTCTTATCTTTGTTGTCCTGTATAATCTGTAGCTTTTCTGACAGAAGGTGTTTTCGAAAACCATAAAAACTCATTAGATTCTACAGAAATGAATTCTATTGCTTGGATTTTAATCTAGGAGTCGGTTTGATTATATACTGTTGCCTAGATATGTGTAACGGATCTGGATGAAATCGGGTAGAAATGTTATTTTGTGACACTTATAATGTTGAATTCTTAAACGCTTCGTCATCAGTAATTTAATTTAGAAATTACTTTCACACTGATAAAGCAAAGTCTGTTTATTTACGTAATTCAAGCCTGACCTTCAAAACTCAAAGGTCAAGGATGACGAAAAAGGCCTTTTGTTGTGTCAGTTACTTGCCAAGTAAGTGATTCTTAAATGGTGAACATTTTGGGCCTAATCAAGAAAGAGGAGGATGACAAAAATGGCAATACATAATGATATTCAACATTGCATATTTAGACGGGTCTTATCACGACGAAAGGATGCTATTGTTATTATAATTAGGCAAAGGTCATCTCTCAATTATATTCCATTAAAAAGTAGCACCACGGATAGAATGATGTTTGCAATGAAATGTTTCAATCGTTTCCAGTAATTGGTTCTCTTACTCATGAAGAGTATGCAACAAATTTCAAAACGAGGATAATTGTGTCTTAGAGTGCATAAATTAACATGTGTATATCATATAAATTCGCATGAACGACACAAGTCGTTCAATTACTAGAGGATGTGGATAACTGGCTCCATATTCACTTTCTACCACTGGTAAGTTAACGTTTAACTTGTTACTAACATATACTAAAAAAAAAGACTGTAATTTACATTTTAAAATAGAAAAAAATTGTAATTAAGTAGCATTTTGAAAGTAGTACATTTGAATCTGACATACGAGTATATACAAGGTTAAACATGAAGTGAAGGCCACTGCATTAAATAGAAACTTTAATATAAATCACCATCAAATTACAGGTCAGAGGATAACTGGTAACTTCCTCGTCCCATTATGTTAAGCCATCTGACTCATCATCATCATCATTATTATTATTATTATTATTATTATTATTATTATTATTATTATTATTTATTATTATTTAGCCGATGAACCAGATGAACCCTATTCATGCAAAACACTCCTCCTACACGATGCTTTGAGAGTGCTAAAGGTTCAACACTACCTTCCACCACAAGACCATACAGGCATATGAAGCTACCTGGAATTTCAACAAGCTGGTTAGAAAGTCTACAAAAAAAAAAAAAAAAAAAAAAAAACTGGGGTAAAATTTACCCCACATTAGCATTCTATGGTTAACTAGAAATTCAACCTTTCAAAGAATGGTGTTTTTATAGGAAAGCTTACCAGAAGGCATTGGGAAATACAGACAAAAGCTAACTCTTGAAAAAAAGAAGCTAACAAATAAATAAATAAATATAAATAAATGCAAGTAAATTATTAAAATACAAGAATTGTATTAGGGTAGCAATGCATTGCATTGTTACCATTAACAGTATTACCATCAAGATGTGCAAGCAAGTAAAAAACCTCACGCACATCCGCCAGCCTTATCTTTCAGATTATTTCAGTTCCGGAAATCACTATTCATTCCCAGCCTACATTTCTTAGTTTTCTTCCAAATAGTTCTGTGTCTTCCAACTCTCCTGATACCCAGAGGGCACCAGCTGACGCTATCTCGCACAGTTTTCCTCAGGGCGGTGCGAAGGACAAATCCAATACGCCTATGTCTATATTGCTCTCTTTCCTACAACCTGACTTCAAATATTCAACTTCAGGCTTTATTTTCAGGTCGACGAATTTCTTGACATTTTTTTATGTTACAGTAACATTACCACGCTGTGATTCGTAATGCAGGTATTCTTACATTGGTGTCTAAAAATAATGCTGTTAAATGTCTGAAATGTAGGTATAACCGCGCGAGCAGAAGAGGAAGAAATTGTGTGAGTATATATATATATATATATATATATATATATATATATATATATATATATATATATATAAATATATACACATATGTAGTATGTATTCTTTTTATATATATATACATATATGATATATGTATGTATATATATAATATATATATATTATATATATAGTATATATATATATATATATATATATATACATATATGTATGTACAATATATATATATATATAATAATATATATATATATATATATATATATATATATATATATATATATACATAATATATACATATATAAAAAAAACCCTTGCTTATGCATTATGCAAGTACTAACTCGCATTGTAAATTCCATCTTTCAGAGCCATGAGAAAAATACTTCGGAGGAAGGGAGAGCAATAAGAATAGGTATCCACACTTTATTCCTTCGTACCATGATGGAAAATAGCTCCTGCTTCTTTACAACTGGCATAGCTGACCATTGCGAGAAAATGGCAGACGGCCGCTTTTCCTCGTGGGGGGAAACGATTCCGACCATCCAACCCTCGATTATACGAAGTAAACTTCTCCCAGAGTTTGTAAACATGTCTGGCCAGCCCCCTGGCTCCGATATATCATG
This sequence comes from Macrobrachium nipponense, assembly GCF_015104395.2. Taxonomy (NCBI): domain Eukaryota; kingdom Metazoa; phylum Arthropoda; class Malacostraca; order Decapoda; family Palaemonidae; genus Macrobrachium; species Macrobrachium nipponense. Next base: position 87,524,449 of record NC_061107.1, read on the forward strand.
CATTTATCGAGACAGGTATGACACTCGCACAGTGTTCGAAGGATTCACAAGGCACACGTTGGTCGTAAGGCATCGGATTATTATTTTTTTTTCTCCTCTTCGATACATCTGAATATACTTCGTGACTCTGTTTATTATTCTCTCTCCTGTTCCCTGGTTCTCTATTTCTCTCGTTCTAAGGAGTAGAATGATAATCAACGTTAGGAACTGATACCTGTACTTGTATTTTTCTGTTATTTTAGTTTATTTTTATTTTATTTTGCCATATGTCAATAATGGTTAGATATTAGCCTAGATGCGTATATAAATCAGAGACTATATACATATATTATCCAATTCATATTTTGTTTATAGCAAGACGTAAAAGTAGCAACCATAGTTTTCAGCAAATTAATACACAGAAACATCCATATATATATATATATATATATATATATATATATATATATATATATATATATATATATATATAGTTCATATATATATATATATATATATATATATATATATATATATATATATATATATATATATATATATATATATATATTCATATATATATATATATATATATATATATATATATATATATATATATACTATATATATATATATAGCATATATATACCTGTGTATTAATTTTTTGAAAACTACGTTAGTTATTTCTACCCAGCATAATATGTCATGTTATGAATAGAATATGATAAATTATGATTTTCAAGTTTAGTAACTAGTTTATAATATTCTTGGTTTTTGTTATGAAACAGCTTCTATTATTCTGTGAGCTGGCCGCGTTAAAACAATGTTTGTGTTTACGAAACATCTTCCTTGTGTTTCTGGCATATCAAAGAAAGGCTTGAAGCAGGTTAAAGTAAAACATTATTAATTCGAAATTCGTTGCATCTAACACAAGGGAAACTACATTTTAGAGAAAGGAGGTTGTTATTTAAACTGCCTTTCTTTTTGTAATCATTTGTTTGATCTGTGTCCATATTTTTTGTCTGCCTTGCTTTTGTAACTCTACAAGTTTGAAACTGTTTAATTTATTGTAAAGCCATCCACTGACTTCAAAAGGACATTGTGCCGTCCGAGTGACTTTGAAAATATACCGGGTTTCATAATGCTGAAAAAATAAAAATTAAAACGTTATTACAATTATTATTGTCTTATTGATAATATTACCATTACTTATTTTTCAATTTGTAATTTTTTTTTCTTTTGTTCTGTAACAGAAATTTCCAATTCTTCGGTTTCGGACATTTCAATACCAGGCTGACTTTCTGGCTAATTAGATAATTTAGCTTTTGTGCGCTGTAGATAACTCAGTGTATATATCAGCCTGTTTGAAGTTTACTGCTTAAAGACCCGGCAACAGTGCTGTAAAACGTTTTACAAAAACACGATCGCAACTTATGGCACATAAATCATAAGCAGGCTGATAATATTCATATACTTACTTACAGCGATAACCATTTTTTTTCTTACGATTATCAAGCATTTGCCAAAATTTAGTTCTCTATTTATGGTCCTTGAATTTTCTTAGCTAGTTTGTCATACATATGCAAAAAGTTGATTCCTTGTGTTCTACCTATTTGTCATTTGTAAGAAAATTGTTGATGACTTGTTTTCAACTTGTTTGTCATATAGATGCAGAATGTTGATGACTTGTTTCAACTTTTTTGTCATATGTATACAACAAGTCGACGACTCGTGTTGAACTTGTTTTTCATATGTATGCATAACGTTGACATTTGTTTTCAACTTGTTTGTCATATGTATGCAGAATGTTGATGACTTTATTGTCAAATGTGTACAAAAAGTTGACGACTCGCATTGAACTTGTTTTTCATATGTATGCATAACGTTGACAATTTGTTTTCAACTTGTTTGTCATATGCATGCAGAATGTTGACGACTCGTGTTGAAGATGTCTGCATATGTATGCATAACTTTGACAACTTGTTTTCAACTTGTTTGTCATATGTATGCGAATAGTTGCCAACGTGTGTTTACCACTTGTTTTGCTATAGCGTGGACACACCCCGAGACACAATTCCGAACGCATCTGAATAATAAACGACATCATTACTCTTTCTCTCTCGCCTAACTGAATGCATCATGCATGACGCACGAAAAGAGATTATTTCGCTCGCTCAGAGATTAGCCCTAAGTCGCTATCTACGCTTCGTCCCCTCACCCCTCACCCACCGTCCACCGAGAGAATTTTAAAACTTTGGACCGTCCCTTATTTGCATGCCTTTTGGAGATAGAGACTCTGGTGTCTTCGTTGCTTCTGGCGGGATTGTGTCGGTGAAGAAAACGCAGGAGTCAAAGTTTTGGACGACGGTGGCCCTGTTTTGCCCTTATCAGAGGCGGGGAAGATATAGTATGGATGGCTCCGTCAGCAAATTCTGCCTCTCTTGTATTTGATTCATCAGATCTCGCTATAGTAGGGAATCTGGAACGCCAGACTCATTCACAAATAGATAATTTCATTCCGAGCAATTATGTAAATCAATTTACTTACACGTGTAGACGATTAAACGTAACAACAATTACGGAATTACGGAGGTTCTAATTGGTATCCCATTTCATATCTCATTGCTGATTCCATGAAGACCGTTCCGTGAATTCCAGGTTATAACACAGGTTAATATTAACAAGTGCACTACCTCCCTAGAAGGATATTCCTTTAGGCCATTAATATGATCTCATTATTAACATAATAATATTCCATGGGTCACCAAAGAATGAATTGGAATTGATCCTATGTAAGTTAGGGAACATTTGGTTCATTCGTTAATTACCCAGATACACAGAAACGGCTGTTAAATATACGAGTATTATATATATATATTTATATGTATATATACCTAGTGTATATACCATACATATACATATATATATATATATATATATATATATATAGTATATCTATATATATATATAGATATATATATATATCTATATATATATATATATATATATATCGATATATATAGATATATATATATATAGATATATATATATATATATATAATATACTATATCTATATATAATATATATATATATATATATATATATTATATATATATATATATACAAACACACATATGCGTGTGTGTGTGTGTGTCAACTACGGAAATGCAATTTCCCCTAATACGATGTCACAAAAATACGGCAACTTTGATTGTCTAGACTTCGTCATTTCATACGATGTATGGCCAGCTTCTAGAGGATTTGGCTTCTAGTCTCACTACCCCACAAGCTCTCCCACCCCCTCGCCTTCCCCTCCCCCCCACCTCCTTTCAAAAGAGAAAGGATTTATTGTTTACTTTCCATATCTTGGGACGTGTTTGTTTCACCTCGGGGGTAATTCGCGAATTCGTTTCTCGTGCGCCTTAATGAAATTCCTTTTGAATTCACCAAATTAAATTATTTTGATCTTCAAGTCTCTTCTATTGCAATTGCCTTGCACGTCTGATCACCTCCTTTGATGTCGGGAAATATGAAAGGGCTTGTCTTGGCAATTTCGCTGTAAAGTGCTTCCGAGCTGCCCGTTTTCAATAAAAGAAGCGATAGTAAGGCCGTTCAGTATTCGGGAAAACAAATAATGAAAACGCGATGGAATACGAGATGACAAAAGTCTGCGGAAAACTGGTTGATTACAACTTGAAATTATGGTTTGGAGCCTAATCGGTTTGTGTGAAAATTTCCCGGCTTATTTTAGCTGGTCCGTGATGTTTCGTTTTTATTATTGTTGTAGTTACAATTATGCTGCTCTATTTTGGGCTACAAGCTCCAATTTTAGTGGGAAGAAGTTATACTCACTTTTCGGTTAATTAATACTTATCAACTAATATTTTCAGATGTATAATGATGAGAAAGAGAGGAAATTGATAACACCTTCCTTGCATTTATGTGGGTACACTCATTCTGGTACAGAGGCAAAAGCAAATGCAGGTGAGAGAGAGAGAGAGAGAGAGAGAGAGAGAGAGAGAGAGAGAGAGAGAGAGAGAGAGAGAGAGAGAGAGAGAGAGAGAGAGAGAGAGAGTATCTAATGGTCGCTTCTTACCAGATACATATGCAATCGTATTAGCTACAATGTTGTATTATCTTTTCAAATTCTTCATTCTTTCCGTCTGGATACGGTTATATAGGCTTTCTGGTTCTAAAAACTGGGATATTGTGATATAATAAAACATGATTCCTATCAGTTCTTGGTAAGTCTGTTATGATTGTAATCATTCAGTTAGTTCCCAACTTACTTCCTTACCGAAACGGAAAACAATCGGACCAGAATTTTTAAGACTTTGCAAACAAGTGTAGCTAATGCAAGAGTATACCCCAATTCAGCAAAATATGAATTTTGACGACTCGTTAAGTTTTCGATCTTAACATCGTTGGCCCTTTTTTTTATTTATTTAAAAAAAAAAATTATCCGGTGGCCAAAGTACTCCTAGGGATTCAGGAATTCTGGAAAACCTTCCTCTGGGTTTATCGCTTCGGCAGAAATTGCGTTCGGAAGTAATGTTGCTCCGTTACTGCCTTCATATTCGTTCAAAACATTTCCCTCGCGATTTTGCTGGGTGGTGCAATTACAGTGAGCTTCTGGTTGCATGCCTCAGTATGTGGTAATACTTGGCGAAAGATATTAAACGAGGACTTTTTTTTTTTCCTTTCGTGGACTGCAAAGAAACAAAGGTTTAGTTAATCAATAAATGATTGCAATCCACCGAACATATACGAAATATTTTAAAGTACGAATGATGATGCCTTTTATCTATTTTTCCAAGAGGATTTATTTAGTCAACAACAAAGAAACGAAAGTTTAGCTATATCATTAAATGATTTCAATTCACTGATCGTATGCGGAATATTTTAATGTACGAATGATAATTCCTTTGTCTATTATTTCAAGAGGAAATAGTTTTTTTTCTTATTTTAAGAACAGCAAAGAAACAAAAGCTTAGCTATATCATTAAATGATTTAATGTACTCTGAGGATCATACGCGAAATGTATTAATATACGAATAACAATGCCCTTTGTTTTTTTAAACAATGTTTAGTTAAATCAATAAATGATTTTAAAGGCCTGCGGGAATCCTATACGAAATGTCTTAGTGTAAGAATGGCAAGAGTTTTTTTCTGCCTTTAAAAAATTCAGCCCCACCCCCGGTTTTTTTTTAAATTTACCTCTGTGCGTTTTTCACATATATTTCAATACTATTCGTAACTGACAATAAATAATCTTATTTTCCGGCATTAGCAAGAAAAACAATAAATCTCAATTTCGTTACAATGATGTTTTATTTTTTTTTCAGAGGAAAATGATTAATTTCCATTCGAGAGAAAATAATTAATGAATGATAATGCTCTTGATGGCCTTTGATCTTTCAGCTCGTTAATAACCGTGATCAGAGAGCAGGATACGCATACTTACAGATCATTCATTATGCACAATTACAGATCATCCTTGAATGGGTCATTGTACGTTCGTACGGCCGGGTATCAGTATTATAGACATTAAATGGCCTGATTTTATTCTATGACGTTTTATCTTCGTAACTTTGGAAGAAGTGGTTAGGTTGAATTCACGTGTGCGACGTAGGGCTGTTAATTTCATCGAATATTTATTCAAAAATAATGCATGTATAGTTTTCTATAAAAGAGAACTATTGAGATGGCTATTTGTCCGTCTGTCCGTACTTTTTCTGTCCGCCGTCAGCTCTTAAAACCTACTGAGGTTAGAGGACTGCAAATTGGTATGTTGATCTTCCCTCCTTCAATCATTAAACATACCAAATTGCAGACCTCTAGCCACAGTAGTTTCTGTTTTATTTAAGGTTAAAGATAGCCATGAACCTTGCGTCTGCACCACTATAGTAGGTGCCAACACAGGGCATCAGATTTTCATGGGCCTTGGCTGAGAGTTTCATAAAAGCATTATACGTTGTGCAGCAAACTCGATTGCGCCGAAGAAACTTCGCATTACTGTGCCAACGTAACTGTTACTTCTTGAAGGCAACTTGGGGATTTTCTCCCAGTTCCAGCTTTAGATTCTTGTACTTCATCGCCTTTAATTTCTGCGTTTCTGTCAAGCGGTCCACGTATTCCAATTCCCTCTTCTCAATGTCGCAAGGGCTGAAGGTAACCCATGCTCCGCTTAACAGCCTAAACATCTTTCAACCGATCAATCATTAACCCTAAGAATATGTTGAATAATCAACATTTCTGGGCAACTTTTGTCAGCGAATATATTTTTCAGAAGTTTCTACATTCAGATCCTCAGAATTTCAAGAGAAAGGCAATTATCTACTAACCCAAAAATCACTTTGTATTTAAGTTATTTATTTACATTTCTTCTATTTATTGATGTTTTAGTTTACTTTTTTCTAAAAACTCTTCTCTCCTTTCAGTATATATTATCATATTGTGTAAATTCTTTCAAATGAACGACTATATTCTTTGGAAGCTTGAATTTTAAGTCAGTGGACCCTGCAGGCTTGTTCTATATGAATAAAGGGTTATGTTCTTAATAATAATAATAATAATAATAATAATAATAATAATAATAATAATAATAATAATAATAATAATAATAATAATAACAAAAGAAGCAAATAGTTCTCCAGCAAATGTCTAACACGTAAAGCAACGCGCCCAAGAATTTCTTCGCGTTTTTGACCCCTTCATTTTCAATTTATATATATTATATATATATATATATATATATATATATATATATATATATATATATATATATATATATATCAAAATCACAGTAGATGCACGTGACTTCAAGATATAAGCGCATACCACAGGAAACATAATACACAGAAATTTTTATGGAGCTTTATCGTCCTTTAATGAGGCATTGTCGAGGCACAAATCAGATACAGTTGAAAAGAAAGTTACAAGGTTAACAAAAAGACCAAGAATACCAGATGGTAAATTGACTATAAATCAGACAATCCTGGATTATCTCTTTAGTTTTTACCCTTTTGACAATTAACCATTTTGTTTACCTTGTATCGACAAAGTCTCATATAAAGGACGTAAGCGCTCGGTACGAATTTCTGCCTATTATTTTGCCTGGGGTATTTCGCGTATGTATACACACTTCAAAGATATCTAGGTAGCTTTACACTTCAAGCATTTCTATCATAACGTAAATTTACCTGATTTTCAGTCGACTGGGGACCTGCAAAAACAAACGTAGCCCCCCCCCCCCCCCCCCCCCTCTCTCTCTCTCCATTTCCATTCGAACATTTCGATACACTTCCTCAAAGAGATCCAACACCCGGTTGTTCTTGCTATTTGAATTTCCGTCAGAAAATCTCTCTCTCTCTTCTCTCCTCTCTCTCTCTCTCTCTCGTCTCTCTCTCTCTCTCTCTCCTCTCTGCGTCCCCTGCTCTCCTCTCTCTCTCTCTCTATGTACGTTAAACGAAAACCAGACAAGAAATAATGGATGGGAACTAGAACTGAAGAGGCATAACACATTTCATTGTCCACCAGAAGTTGTAAACAGCAGCAGTGTGGAAAATTAAAAAAAAAAGCTAGACAACATCATTAGGATACTGTGAATGAATAGTAAAACCTGCTCCTAGAGATAAGTGAGCACACGATGTCTCCTCGAATAGACTAATAAGTATTTATATATATATATATATATATATATATATATATATATATATATATATATATATATATATATACGAAAGGGCTGTTGCCTTGTATAATAAGGCGCCCTGTGAGGTTATGTTAGACTTTCGATAATCTTACGCTAAGTCGGTTGGTTATGCACTTCCATACTCATTGGAGTGTCTTGGGGTTTGATGATAACTTACGAAGTCGGTATCTTCTTTGGTTATGACGACGATGTGTTAAACTCATGATGATAGTTATAACTTCATTCGATCTCTTTCTGATGTGAGGTTCTAGTAGAAAACACTGAGTACAAAAAATAGTTCTATTCTCTGAGATTACATGATGAACATCAGAGGAAATTTGTACAGGTCTGCCAATAATGATGGCTAATTCAAATCTACATGATGAAGCTTAGATAAAGATGTACAGGTCTTCTAATGACGATGGCTTGATCGCTTCTGCCAATGATGATTACTAATTCAACTCTCACTATTATCTCGGTTACAAATCATAAAGGAAGCAGACAGTAGCTCGAACATATGAACATACATACAGATGACACAGATTACAAATCACGTAGGCCGTTTGAATTATAGGTCGCGGTAGTTGTCTCAAGCAGGAAGCTTGGACTAATGTTTTCAAAACAAATGAAGGACCACAGGTGACGGCACGACATCTTAGCCTACTTTATTGTATACGTCATCTTAGCATACTTTATCGTCTCTGGTCTGATCACATTCCTGCAAGCAATCTGGTTGACCTCTTGGGTCACTGGTTTTTAATTAATCATAGTTTTAGTTTTTTATATATATGGAAGAGCATTCCATATTTTTATTGTGTAACACTTATATAAAAGCTCGGTCGGCTACAAAACCAACCACTGAATATTACTCAAGCTTGACTTGCATTTGACTTATAGGAGTGTGATAGAGACACTATGTGAAAAAAAATTAAAAAAAAATAAAAAAAAAAAAAAAATAAAAAAAAAAAAAAAAAAAAAAAAAAAAAAAAAAAAAAAAAAAAAAAAAAAAAAAAAAAAAAAAAAATAGAAAAAAAAAAATAATTCCGAATATATATAGATATATAGAAAATACTTATAAGTAAAAAAAAAATTCATGGTGTACACAAATATAGATTCAAGTAATAAGATATAAGACATATGCATACGATGATATTCGTAAATAATAGTGATCACGTGATATATACTGATACAGTTTTTCACTTCATCTCTGATAATTGCCTAGAATAAAGATTAACATGATAAAAATCATATTTTAACTGATAAAAATTCATATATGAAGTGATAAAAATTATTTATTTTTATGCTGATTCATTGACCCATATACTAACTCCTATATAACTGCAGTTATTGTTAAGATAAAAGGTAACAGATTGATTATAGGTTACCTGATTTATTTATACATATGTATATGGATTCATATAATTATGATCAATATATGTGCACTTAATACAACTGATTCACATAAATGACTAATCTAAGTGATTAATCTAGGTGCACTTTAAATGGATTCAAAGTGCGTACACGCAGATATATTTCGATTCATTGATTAACTTTTATATTCTTCAAATAAAGCATGCTTAGATATATGATTGTGATACTGATTCTTTACTGATACTTTATATATGAGATACATGACAGAGGTGATACCCACTGCACATTTAACTAGCGTTCGAACAACTTTTCGTCCATTACACAGTTCCAGACAACCACCTATAGCCAAATGAAATGGCCAATTCCAAATGGTTAAAAACAAGGGGGAATTGCCTGGGCAGGGTCCGACGTTCTATTTTGCGCTAATACTTGTCCTCTGCATCCTATGCCATACGAATACGTTCGCGATAAATAAAATCATCCCCAGCACGAGTCCTGCGCCAGAAAACGTCGAGTTGAATATCCTCTTCAGTCGTAATTGTCGGAAGGATGTCCCTTTGTAGTCAATTTCCGACAGCCGCCGGAGCATTCCGCATTAAAAACAATATTAACAACGGGATATGTGTCGGTCAAAGAAGTCCACGAAATAAGCTTGCTCACTTATGATGATGCTTATTCCCTTCACATTGTAGGCGGTTGTTACCTCACTGCAGTCGTCTGCGGCGACGAACGGATTTTTTTGAAGTTGTAGACGATCTGTCCGGGCGTGCGATGGGAAACTCTCGTACTGCAGGGTACTTGTAACCAGGTTCTGTTAATCAGCCTGTAAGTGAAATTATACTTGTCACAAGGCAAAGTAAATTCAGACATCAAATACGGGAGGGAGAAAGCCATTAAAAACCAGACTTAACCCACATGAATTCGCTGATATTTTATGGAATTCAAACGAGTCAGCTGTACAAACTTTTTTATCCATGGCATTATAACAATGAGTAAACCTATCCTGGTCTATGATGACTGTAAAAATATTCATAACTATAAAAGATAAACAGATGTCAATATGAATCCCAAAGAAAATTCGATATTACTGGTAGTAAGTCACTAGACAAAGAGGTGTGAAACGGAGCTATTTGTAAGATTGCCAGGCAACATAAGAGTCAAAGAGAATATTAATCATGATTCTGTATTTCTCTATGCTTACTGAAATTAAGCTGTAATAAAATCCGATCCTATGTGCCTCTAACAAAAGGTTCATATTCAATTTTCTCGCGCGCATACTCTGAGGCCAATTTTAAGGCAGGAGATGCTATGAAAGAACCCACAATGTAACTAATTTCTATATAAACTGGGGTTTTCAAGAAAATGTGATATTTTTCCATGAATGTGATTTACTTGAATTGTAATAAGCTAATGTTGCAAGTAAATTTTTCATATCCATGACCTGATACTTCTAAATGTCTGTTTACCGATGTGATAAGCTGATTTATTGACTCTAATTGTCTATGAGGTTCAGAAAAAATTAATTCATTTTGATGTTATAGAAATTCTGTTTGCTTATTTTGTTCATTAATTTTAAAACGATAGCAATTCCTTAACTAAAGTTGCATTGCACACACGGATAGACACTTGTACCTAACGACCTGCCTTGCCCATGAGAAGTTCGTGCTAAGCATTCCTCTCCTGTTGGCTTGTTTTCTAAGCACAAAACAACACACACTACAGCTGAAGCCTGTGCTAGCAGATTATTGGGTTAAAAGGAACAAGGATGATTCGGCAAACGCGCCAGGCACCTTCAGGACTGATGACGTCATCACCAGCTTAAGAGTTACTGTAATAAATACGACTTTAGTACTTTCAAATGATAGCCGTGCATAAATTGGATATTTTTTGTTTTAATACTCCACTCACACGAGAAGAATGTCTGAAAAAAAAACAGTACCAAAATTGAACAATATTTTAGTTTCATGTTGGAAATCTGCATGATTATAAAATATATGTAATTATGTTAAATTAGATATTCCTTATTCAAAATAATGAAAAGGGTTTCCATACAAACTTTATATAGACTATTTACCCTGTATAAGATTATTCACATAGACATACATTTTCACTTCTAGACTTCCTGACTTTAAAATCTCTTTTATTTATTTAATTTTTTTTTTTTTCATTGACTACGAATATAAATCACTGCTGCCACAAATGAAAGGGCTGTTGCCTTGTATAATAAGGCGCCCTGTGAGGTTATATTAGACATGCGATAATCTTACGCTAAGTCGGTTGGTTATGCACTTCCATACTCATTGGAGTGTCTTGGGGTTTGATGATAACTTACGAAGTCGGTATCTTCTTTGGTTATGACGACGATGTGTTAAACTCATGATGATAGTTATAACTTCATTCGATCTCTTTCTGATGTGAGTTTCTGGTAGAAAACACTGCGTACAAAAAATAGTTCTATTCTCTGAGATTACATGATGAACATCAGAGGAAATTTGTACAGGTCTGCCAATGATGATGGCTAATTCAAATCTACATGATGAAGCTTAGATAAAAATGTACAGGTCTTCTAATGACGATGGCTTGATCGCTTCTGCCAATGATGATTACTAATTCAACTCTCACTATTATCTCGGTTACAAATCATAAAGGAAGCAGACGGTAGCTCGAACATATGAACATACATACAGATGACACAGATTACAAATCACGTAGCCCGTTTGAATTATAGGTCGCAGTAGTTGTCTCAAGCAGGAAGCTTGGACAAATGTTTTCAAAACAAATGAAGGACCACAGGTGACGGCACGTCATCTTAGCCTACTTTATTGCATACGTCATCTTAGCATACTTTATCGTCTCTGGTCTGATCACATTCCTGCAAGCAATCTGGCTGACCTCTTGGGTCACTGGTTTTTAATTAATCATAGTTTTAGTTTTCTATATATATGGAAGAACATTCCATATTTTTATTGTGTAACACTTACATATATATAGTATAATATATATATATATATATATATATATATATATATATATATTTATATACATATATAATCTATCTATCTATCTATCTTATATATATATATATATATATATATATATATATATATATATATATATATATATATATATATATATACTATATATATATATATATATATATATATATATATATATATATATATATATATATATATGTATACTATATATATAAATATATATATATATATATATATATATATATATATATATATATATACATATATATATCTTCGGATGAAGCGATAGATTGTTAGATTATCCAGAATTTAATTACCAGTAAGTAAGGATCATACAAAATTTAGCCCTAATCTGGAATATTTCATAAGCAAAGCTTTTAATTGCAATGGCTAGCTGCATGCACGGTAGTGCGATTATGATTAAATATGCAAGTTTTTTATCCAGAGGGCTCAGCCCAACTATCAAAACGAACTTTATTGTCATTCTCATAATTGCTTAATTAAAAGTTTACATTCTTCGTTTACGATGGGCAATTTCACAAATGACCTGCATTTGTTTGTGTTCTGTCCAGTCTTGCTATATGAAATACAACGCAACATCTGTTTCACTATCTCTTAAAGTACTGTGATTCAGACTCGCATTCAATGTAAGCTTCAAATAACTAGATATAACATTTTAATTTATCAAAAATTATATATGACAAATTTTTAAATATGAGCACAAGTACTAGAATTCCACTTTTTAAATATAAAGAAGCCAGAAATAACACTCTAATTAACCCAAGAGTTAATTTGAATAATGTGAGTATATGAAAAAAAAAATGAAATGCCAGATATAAAATTTTAATTAACGCAAGAGTAAATATGAAAAAACCAGTTCCTGGGTAAACTTAAAAATACTATTCTTTACTACCCACGACAAAATAGGTTTGCCAACCATGGCTTAAAATTGATTGCTTCTTTCATTTAGCGTAGTGTTGTCAGGTACATTATGTGATTGTTCACACAGGCAATAAATGCTCATTGCTCGTCATCATGAAGACCATGATGATAATTGTCGTGCTAAATTTGGCTTAGTTCTCTGACAGTCTGTGTGTGTGTGTGTGTGTGTGTGCATTTGTGTGTGTGAGAGTGTGTGAGAGGTGTGAGAGATAGAGAATCGTTATTAGATCGAAAACTTCTTTAGTCTAACCTCTGTTCGTTAACATGTGAAATCTAACGAATATTTATGAGAAACTAATTGTGTTTTTTCACTGGAATATTTGTCTAAATGGAAATGAGAGAGGGAGAGAAAGAGGTAGGTGGGGGGAATGTTAATTAGGTTATACGTGTACCTGTCGTACGACAATGGATACTCCTACAAGAGAGAGAAAGAGAGAGAGAGGTGGGGGAATGTTGATTAGTTATACGGGTAACCTGTCGTACAGTGACTATGGATACTCTTACAAGAGAGAGGAGAGAGAGAGAGAGAGAGAGGGGTCTACTTTCCTTAATTGGATCGGAAAGAAGCATAATTTTACCTTGATTTCTTTATCTTAATTTTTTTTATCTACTATTGAGGAAGAAACCCTCCCAATTACCAAAGACTTTCCTCCAACCTTCCTTTTTCAATATGTCTCGCCAAGACCCATCATGGCGGCTCTATTCCAGGGAATTCTCCCAAATATAAACTAGCTATTTATTCTCCGAAATCTTCTCTCATAAGGAAATCGTGAAGATGATCGTCAAGAGGCCTCAAGTATACTCTCCAATAGATTAGTGCGTAATAAATTGGACTTGGTTATTAGGCTCGACGGATGAGGGTGTGGCGTGTTTCTCCTGTTTGACATTGGCAGCTAGAAGTAAACACACGGATATCAATACACTGACACCTACATACATACAGTGTATATATGTGTGTGTGTGTGCATATATATAATTATAATATATATATATATATATATATATATATATATATATACATACCGGGTGTTTCGAAATTAGAGCCCCACCCTTCCACAGAACAAATGGAAAGTTATGAAGTTTTCTGCTACAGCCTATCTCTAAGTACATTATCTCAAGTTTCTATTAGGCTATTTTTCATTTTACATTTCTTGTATTTTCAGACTGAGTGACGGAGTTAGATACAGCCATGGCTAACGACTCGGAGGAAGTCAGATGGATTGACCGAATCCGGGCTATAACCTTCAGAGAGGCCAGGGATGCTGGCGCATCCTTCATTTCATGTTCCTGGATAGCTGAATACATTAAAAGAGATGACTCCTTTGTTAAAAGAAATTTGAACAAAAATCTATATGACTGTCATCGCGAAAAGAGTGAGAATCTTGGAAATTCTGAAGTCCTTTCTCAGGAGTCAAAAGACAATCATAGCTGAGGCAGTCAGTAGACCAAGAAAGTCTTTACGTAAATTGGCGCTTGAACTAGAAACAAAAAGGGAAAAGAAGAGAAGTTATAGTGCTGTATATCGAGTTGAAAAAATCTGGTATCAAGCCATTTCATGTTATCAGCAAGCCCAACATCACTCAGTAACAGAGAGAAGACCGTGTATGGTTTTGTGGTTTATTTTTTAAAGACTGGGATGAAGCTGACTTTCTCCATATTGCCGCATCAGATGAATTCTTCATTTACACAGTCAGGAAGCCAAAACAAAATAATGACATCATTTGGGCTGCAAAGTTGTATGATATCAGCGATAACATGCGCTATCACCAAGTTGTGAAATTTCCTGAATGTTTGGGAATTCTTCTCTGTTTCACAACCAAACTGTTAATGTGGATCATCAAAGAAAAAGGACAGTCATGAATAGCGAATACTTCAGAGAAATTGTGCTTACTGGTGGAGTATTTCCTTTCTTTAAAGATCCTGAAAATGTGTTATCTGTTGAAGAAGTCACATTTTTGCATGATAGGGCACCATGTTTCAAGACTCTTCAGACACAGGAGCTGCTTCGAAACAGTGGTATTGATTTTTTCTCGTCAAGTGAATTTCCAGGTAGCTCCCCCCTGACCTTAATGTATGTGAATACATTGGTAGTATCTTAAAGGATAGTGCTGAAGCACGTACAGTGAATTATGATGGTATACTAAGCCTCGACGACCTGTGAAGAGAGGTGACCGAAGTGCTCAGGTAAAAGGAGTTTGAGTCTCAGCTTTTTTGCGATTTGCTGAAATCATACCCCTCAAGAATGCAGGCTGTGGTACAGGCAGATGGAGGCCACACAAGATATTAAATACTCAGAGAGAAACTTAAATAAATACCTGTTCTGAATTACTTTTGTTTTTGTCCATATCAATTTTAGTTTATGCTGTAGTTGGGGGGGGGGGCTTTAATTTCGAAAAACCTATACATATACATATACACACACACACACACACACACACACACACACACACACATATATATATATATATATATATTATATATATATATATATATATATATATATGTGTGTGTGTGTGTGTATGTGTGTGTCTGCCTATGTGCTTATTTGTGTGCATATCTTCAATTAGTGGAAATCAAATATGCTAGACGGGACGCTCACCTTTGGGCGCAAAAGCGATGGAAAAGAATCTATTCATGAAAAAGTAATAATATAAAAAATTACTTATTTCAAGCCCGTCAAAGGAAACCGTATTGTTGATCCACTTCTGAAGATTCTTTTCATTTGCTTTAATTAGTCTTTTTATATTCAAATGAGAAATCAGATGATAAATTAATCATTACCTAAATTGTTTTTATGTCTGGTGGTCTGTTTTCTTTGTTTCATTCGTGATAAAAGAACAAACCCTGTTCTTTTCCAGTGCTTTTGTCACGTTATCGGTTCTTTGTCCTGTTTATCAGAGATACCTATATTATATGGTTTACCTATACCTCACACGACAATATTCCTCTCTGTAATTATTCCACTTTCTCTTAGATAACACAAGTAAAACCAATTAACAAAGAGAAAGATCTTATAATCATGGTGCAAAAATGTTTTACTATTCTTCGTGTATATTTTGAAATTTCCCTCTTATTTCAGCGTTTTTTTTTGTTACTTCCCTTAAATATTACAGCACTGCTCTCATGTGTTAAACAGGTCATCAGTTTTATTGTTTCTATACTAGTTTCAGCTGATGGTTTTCAATGTATTGACAAAATGTAGTATCTACCTGATAACTGGCAACTGTAAGATTGGGTTCATTTCAAGGTACTTAAATTTTAGGAAAAAAATAACCCGTATTCAAATATCTCCAAAAAGTGTCTAGTTCGAGAATAAACAAAACCAGTTTTCATCTTTTTTTATTTTCGTCTCAAGCGGCAACTATAAGTCTGCCTATATTTTAAGATAATTAAATTGCAAGAAAAATATCCTGTAGTCAGAAATCTCCAAAAAGGAATTATCTCTGAAAAAAAAAAAGGAATTTTTCCCTGAATGATTCTGAACCTAGACTCTTTCATCAATCCATCATGTTTTTCGTTATAACGTCTCTTACTCTCATTATGTTCAGATCAGCGATTTTCACGTCGCATTTCAAATCGCGCCAATTTCATATTTTCGTGGACACACCATCTAAGCTAGTTTCCAAATATTTTCCGGAACTTTTCTGATATTTGCGACAAACGCGAAAGCAATTTTTCGACAAATTCCAGTTTGGAAGGAGCTTAAATTCACTGGATTTTGTCGCTTTAAGAGTGAGAAGTTAAGATCGTTAAACGTGCCTCCAGTTGCTGAACCGAAATCGTACTCTTGAGCTATGCATCATATAAACCACCTTGCATTTCGTATGATTTTTTTTTCATCATGGCACTTTTAAGAGGCTTCAAAACATATTGATAGATAGCCAAATAGATAAAGAAAGAAAGAGATAGTTGTTTGTTTATTCTTCTGCATACAAAATGATACAAAAGAGGTCAATAGAGGCACCAGAGCACATAGGTACATAATGTATATTGCAATATGCAATATTAACGCGCCAGCGTAGTTAGCCACATATATTGCACCTGTATCTAAAAAAAATGCATAAGTTATTTACTTAATCAATATAAAAACAAAAAGAATAACATAGCTTAGAAATGATATAAAGAATTGGAATTACATGAATCCATTTTTATCTGTTTATTAATTAATTTTCTCATATTTCTTTTTAATAAGTGAGATCTCTTCTTCCTGTATTTCCCGTTATTTTCTCTTACCTCCTAATATACACCATAATCTTGGGAAGATTGAATTTAATGTCAATTGAATTTAAATTTAATGGCCCCTGTGATGAGCTTGTTCCAAATGAATAGGGTTCATCTTCTGAATAATAATAATAATAATAATAATAATAATAATATAATAATAATAATAAAATAATAATAATAATAATAATAATAATAATAGACCAGAAAACTAGGAAACACATGACAATACACAAAGCACTACACTCAAGAGCAAATACGGACAGACTAAACATAACACGAAAGGAAGGAGGAAGAGGACTACTAAGTATAGAGGACTGCGTCAACATCGATGACAACGAGGGGCTCAGGAATGCATAGGAAGAAGGACTGATAAAAGAAGACGAAGACCCTGACATACAGAGAGACAGGAGAATGACCAGTAGAATGGAGGAATGGCATAACATAGCAATGCACGAACAGTACATGAGACAGACTAAAGAACTAGCCAGCGAAAAGCATAGCAATGGGTACAGAAGGGAGAACTCAAGAAGGAAACCGAAAGGAATGCTTACAGCAGCACAAGATCAGGCCCTAAGACCTAAGAACCAGACATGTTCAAAGAACGATAGATGGAAATAACATCTCACCCATATGTAGGAAGTGTAATGTGAAAAACGTGACCATAAACCACATAGTAAGCTAATGTCCGGTACATGCGCAGAACCAGTATAAAAAGAGGTATGATTCAGTAGCATAAGCCCTGCACTGGAACCTGTGTAAGAAACACCAGCGAGCTTGCAGTAATAAGTGGTACGAACACGAACCTGAGGGAGTGACAGAAAACGATCAGGCAAAGATCCTCTAAGACTATGTTGTCAGAACAGATAGGGTGATACGTGCAAATAGACCAGACGTGACGTTGACTGACAAAATCAAGAAGAAAATATCACTCATTGATGTCGCAGTACCATGGGCCAACAGAGTAGATGGGCAAGAAAGAGAAAAGATTGACAAGTATCAAGACCTGAAAGTATAAACAAGAAGAATATGGGATATGCCAGAGGAAATTGTACCCATAATCATAGGGACACTAGGCACGATCCCAAGATCACTAAAAAGGAACCTGGAAAAATTAGATGCTGAAGTAGCTCCAGGACTCATGCAGAATAGTGTGCTCCTAGAAGCACCAAACATAGAAAGAAAAGTGATGGACTCCTAAGGAGGCAGGATGCAGCCTTGAACCCCACACTATAAAAACCACCCGGTCGAATAAGATCACTGTGATAAAAAAAATAATAATAATAGTAAAACATAATAATGATGTGTAACCTAATAATCGATAATATAGAGTATAGTCTAAAAAGTAATCAGGAAGTTCGCTGGGATCTTGTACAACTTGTCTCATCTGTATCCAACCAAAATAGCAAAATGCCAAGGGTTCGAATATATACGTAGCTATATATGATATATATATGCATATATATATATATATATATATATATTATATATCTATTATATATATTATATATATATAATTATGTTTATAAATACATGCATGCATATATATATAATAATATATATATATATATATATATATATATATATATATATATATAATATATATATGTGTGTGGTGTGTGTGTGTGTGTGTGTGTGTATACCATATACGCCAATCAATACCAATTATTTTCTAAGCAACTATATCATTATGCTACTGACTATGTCTGCCTTATACAACAACAAATTATCGGAATAACCTGATACGCATCATCTGTGACATCGTTCATTGTATGACAATTCCCAACAATTAAACTTCAACGAATCGCAATTAAGCTGAATTACCCAAATACAATAAAAACCTTTTCAATGAATCTGACAAAAAAGAAAGAAAAAAAGGACTAATTTGATTACTCCTCTTGGCCTTGTCCTCAATACTCTGTCTCTAATTGAACGCTGCCTTTAATCATCCTCTACTTAGGGAGGTCCTTGGCGGGTTAAAGGGGAAATTATTATTTAAGGTTCTTTACAGCGTCGCTTTAGGCTACTAACTGCGACCCCTTTCATTTTTCTTACTGTACCTTCGTTCACATTCTCTTCCTTCCGTTTTATTTTCCACCCTCTCCAGGCTGATGTTGCACAGTGCAACTGAGAGGGTTTCATCGCAGTTGCACCTTTAAATCCTTTTTTCTCCGATTTTTCCTTCCTGCATTGCATGACCTCGTGGGTCCCAGCGCTTAGCCTTATTAATATAAATATAAAGATAAAGATAAACAAATACACGCACGCACACATACACACACACACACACACACATATATATAGATATATATTATATATATATATATATATATATAGATATATATATATATCTATATATGATATAAAAGTAGATTTGGGTTATTACCTTCCAGCTACTCCTCCAAATCTTCGCTACTCTCTCTCTCTCTATCTCTCCTCTCTCTCTCTCCTCTCTCTCTCTCTCTCTCTCTCTTTGTGTCCGTCATGCAATTACAAGCATTTATATTTCCACTGATGCAATGAGGTCAGAAGTTAAAAGTCATTAGTCAATTATCCTAATTGCTGTATATCTCTATTGCCTGCTATTCCAGGTCATATGATACTATTCCCGTTTGAAAAGGTAATCGTGTTGCGGTGATAATGAGAAAGAAATGAGATATTTTTAAGGTTCATTTACCATGGATGGTTGTTTCTCATTAAATGAAATAGCAGTTTTTTTTTATATATATACTGTCATTATGGAATGGCGTATAGATCCATCGTTATCCATTCTTTCATTTACAGCAGGCGAAAAGATTTCAATATAAAAAAAAAATCCGCTCATTAATCGACTGTATTCTAAAATTAGTGCATGCAGATGATTATGTTCATTCCTGTTGTGCTGATTTTGTGGCTCCCAAAGAACAATTGAGCTAATTATTGAACAAAATAAATATCTTCTTTAAATATGAACTTCAATCTATTCTATAAATCTTTATAGTTAAAGTTCACATCAATGTTACTTGTATCATATAGGCGTCATATATTTTATTATAACCAAAAGACAGACGAATTACGTTAGAATCATTAGTAAAGGCATCCTGGTCCTATGTGGCTCATAATATCTCAATTATTTCATTACTTTAAAATAAATCTTTCTTTAAAAGCATATGAATGAGGAAATGAATACCATCTGTTGCGGCTTGTTTAAACAGTAATTGTTTCACTGATTTATATTCTAGAATGCAGTCAGTAACGCACTTAAGAAAAAATTAGACCCTTTCTTTTCAAAATATTACTGGATGATAAATTTAAGACCCGTTGTCGTTGGTCATAACAGCAATTATTACTACTGTAATTAATTTAGTGGTTAATACTTTAGACTCCAGTCAGTGACGTCATATACTGAGATGAAAGGGAATATGATCGGGGGTACAGTAAAAGGAACGAAAGGGGTGGTTTTAGTGGCCAATGGGCCACTGCAAAGAACTGAGCACTGATAGTACTATCCTCCCTAAAGGAGAAATTTAATATAGTCCACCATGCTCTCCTGATATAAATTCAACTCTTTGTAAAAACCAAACTCCGATCTCATCCCAAACGGATTTCTCCATTCAATAAATTTCCGCCTCCATTTTTCGATAAATGGCCATTAAGCAGATATATGGGTCCCAGAAGTTCAAACTAAACCGCTGAGGTCGTGTTATAAGTCGCGCTGCGGCAACGCTCCGCCTGTAGGTTATAAACGAAACGATAGATATGGCACATTCTCCTTCTTCTTTCTAACTGTTCAAGGGGGAAACTATTTTATGGTTGCGGTCCCTTAGGAAACGTTTCTGTGGACGGTGATTGTTTTTTTTTTATTATTTTTCTAAGGTTACTTTTTTTAAGATTACTTGTTTTTATTGTTAAAATTCCTTATTACTTGTATACAGCAAAATAAGAAAAATGTTTAAGCGATTGACAAAAGGGTATGACCATAAGTTTCTTAACAGATTGAATATATATATATATATATATATATATATATATATATATATATATATATATATATATATATATATATATATATATATGTGTGTGTGTGTGTGTGTGTGTGTGTGTGTTGTGTGTGTCTCAAGATCTATACTGGGCCGAGTCATGCACTAACCTAGAAGCAGTATGCACTCATTTGTGTGTGTGTCTGTGTGTGTGTGTATGTGTGTGCGTGTGTGCGTGCGTGCACGCGCATATGAAACCAAATAAAATGACAGATGAAAATCTGTGCAGAATTTCCAAATCTGCAGTGAAAAGTCATCGAAAGTGAAAGCGCCTGTTATACAATATGCTTATGTGATTGGAACTCGAACATATCTATATACCCATTTCCGCTAAAAAAATAATCTGAAATCAGTGTGACTCGTTTTTTGTCACATCGAGCGTTAGGTAGGATAGTTGGGTAACTGATGATTGTATTTTTTATAATCCAAACCATTTCTCGATGTGAACGACCAATCTCGCTTTTTGAAAAAGCCTCTAGTCACTTTACCAATTAATTCGCTCTGGTACTTCCGACGTCAAAAAGAATGGACAAATTTCGATAGGCATATATACATATATTTTTTTTTATTTAGTTCAGCATTTTTTAAAATGGTTTTGGCTATTTTCACGAACACACATAAATGAAATAAAAGGGCTTATGTAACTATTTTCAATTTCAGAAGGCAACTTTTAAAAACACGAACTGTCACGAGATAGCTATGTTAGTAAGGATTTGCCTAGAGCTAGATTGCATCAGCTTTTAAGTCATTCATAAATTTTAAATTCTAACAAAGGGGACTACCTTCCCCCCCCTTCTAGTCTCTATCTCTCTCTCTCTCGCTCTCCTCCGGGGTATCTCTTCTCTCTCTCGTCATCTCTCTCTCTCTCTTCTCTGATATAGATAATAATTATATATAATATATATATATATATAGACTATATATAATATATATATATCTCTCTCTCTCTCTCTCTCTCTCTCTCTCTCTCTTTAACGTTGGGGGGTCGGTGTGATATGACGTATGCGCCAGCCCTGAATATATTCACGTCTCTTGTGGGTTATTTCATTCTTCTCCACTTGCCAAAACGTTTTCCTTCGCCATTGTAATCGTAAAACATAAATAGTTAAGTGGGTAATATATATATATATATATATATATATTCATATCTATCTATCTATGTATCTATATGTATACACACACACACACACACACACACACACACATATATATATATTATATATATATATATATATATAGACATATCCATATACATACATGTATGTATACGGGTATCTTATTGCCTGATACTACAATGCATCCCGTAGATACCACAGATTACTGTAATGATTAACGTCCCGTTTTAATTACTTAAGAAATTAATACCACTTTCGTTACTGCTACTAATGATGCCAACTGTACCAATTAACAATTAATAAAAAAATTATGAAGATAATGAAGGTGAATTCGAACATAGCACCGTTTTCAAACCTCAAAATAAGATAATATATACTCGCCAATTTAGTTTAATCTATTAGTTCGATTTATGGTTTGAAAGTGGTTACTGTGTTCAAATTGCCACTCATTTTTCTAGGCAATTTTTTAAAAATTAATTGCCAATTGGTAAAGATGACATTATTAGTAGCGGTAACGAAAGTGATAATATAGTTTTAAGTAATTAAAACGGGGGGTTTGTCATTACAGTAAATTGCGGTGTTAATATACACGGGATACACAGTAATATCAGAAAATAAGATACCTCTCCCATTAAGCAATTAAGGATACATTATAAAAAAATAAAAAGAACGAAGAGATGTTTTCAATTAAAATAAATTAGCTTAATTCTTGAAATCACTTTAATTTGTTATTTTTTTCTTTATAAGCGATCTCTTACACAACATCTGCAACTTCTTTCTTGTAAAGACCACATTCTTGGGAAGCTTGAATTTCGAGTCAGTTGCCCCTTTGGTGGGCTTGTTCCATATAGATAAGATTCGTCTCCTGAATAATAATAATAATATAATAATAATAATAATAATAATAATATTATTAATAAGTGGTACGAGCACCAACCTGAGGGAGTGATAGATAACGTCATCAAAGGCAAAGGTCCTCTGGGACTATGGTATCAGAACAGATAGGGTGATATGTGCAAATAGACCAGACGTGACGTTGATTGACAAAGTCAAGAAGAAAGTATCACTCATTGATGTCGCAATACCATGGGACACCAGAGTTGAAGAGAAAGAGAGGGAAAAAAGGGATAAGTATCAAGATCTGAAAATAGAAATAAGAAGGATATGGGATATGCCAATGGAAATTGTACCCATAATCATAGGAGCACTAGGCACGATCCCAAGATCCCTGAAAAGGAATCTAGAAAAACTAGAGGCTGAAGTAGCTCCAGGACTCATGCAGAAGAGTGTAATCCTAGAAACGGCGCACATAGTAAGAAAAGTGATGGACTCCTAAGGAGGCAGGATGCAACCCGGAACCCCACACTATAAATACCACCCACTCGAATTGGAGGACTGTGATAAAGCAAAAATAAAAAATAAAAAAAAAATAATAATAAAGTTATTAAAAGTAATTGCTGCCTCAGCTGCATTAATCTTAATAAAATATGATTAAACGAGGGTTTACTTCCAAAATGATAATAATAATAATAGTAATAATAATGACAAACAAAACAGAGGAATGGCACAACAAACCAATGCACGGACAATACATAAGACAGACTAAAGAACTGCCCAGCGATGACACATGGCAATGGTTACAGGGGGGAGAGCTAAAGAAGGAAACTGAAGGAATGATAACAGCGGCACAATATCAGGCCCTAAGAACCAGATATGTTCAAAGAACGTTAGATGGAAATAACATCTCTCCCATATGTAGGAAGTGCAATACGAAAAATGAAACCTAAACCACATAGCAAGCGAATGCCCGGCACTTGCACAGAACCAGTACAAAAAGAGGCATGATTCAGTGGCAAAAGCCCTCCACTGGAGCCTGTGCAAGAAACACCACCTAGCTGGCAGTAATAAGTGGTACGAGCATCAACCTGGAGCAGCGATAGAAAACGACCAGGCAAAGATGCGCTAGGACTATGGTATCAGAACTGATAGGGTGATACGTGCAAATAGACCAGACGTGACGCTGACAAAATCAAGAAGAAAGTATCACTCATTGATGTCACAATACCATGGGACACCAGAGTTGAAGAGAAAGAAAGGGGAAAAATGGATGAGTATCAAGACCTGAAAATAGAAATAAGAAGGATATGGGATATGCCAGTGGAAATTGTACCCATAATCATAAGAACACTAGGCACGATCCCAAGATCCCTGAAATGGAATCTGGAAAAACTAGAGGCTGAAGTAGCACCAGGACTCCTGCAGAAGAGTGTGCTCCTAGACACAGAGCACATAGTAAGAAAAGTGACGGACTCCTAAGGATGCAGGATGCAACCCAGAACCCCACACTATGAATAGTCGAGTTGGTGGACTGTGATAGCCCCCCCCCCCCAGCCCCCCACCAAAAAAATAATAATTATATGAGCCCTGAATTATTACCAAGAAAATATAACCACGTTACAAAACGAGAAAATAAAGGAATGGCGAGAATCAGGATCAGCTATTCATACGATTCTCAGCCATCAAAGAACCTCATTTTCGTTTGATGTGGTAAAGTTATCGTTGGCATTCATGAAAAATCTTTTTAACATCGTTTACATTGTTTTTGAGATACGTTGAAAGATTGCATAACGTCGTTTGTTTTTGTTCCAGTGAATGAATAGGTCCTGCCTATATAACTTTAGAAATCAGGGCAGTGTATTTTCCTCTAACAATAGAGTGGCGTAACTGTTTTCAGAATTCTCTCTATCTCTCTCTCTCTTTCTGTGTGTGTGTGTGTGTGTGTGTGTCTTGACACACTGTTAACCGGCTGGTTCTCTTCCTTTCATTTTATCACTTCGTTTAAACGAAGCATTATTTTTTTTCAACGTTTTTTCTGCATCCATCAGGAAAACATCTTTCCACCTCAATATTCAGTTCCGTCGTTTTACCTCTATAGCTTTTACCTTCTTATTTAACATTGATATACAACATCAACCCTTCCGGACTGTTACTTTCCTAAGCAAGCTTCTACTTAATCTTAAACTTGCATTAAAATCTGTTACGTCCCTTGATTCATTTCTAGTATTATTCACCTCTTCCATTCTTACATTGCCTCTTAGCACGAAACCCCGAAGTCTATATGAATGGACGCATTCCATTCCCTCTCTGTTAAAACGGATGTTAATGCTTATATGCCAGCCGTTTGCTTCAACCATCTATAATCACTCAAGGTAGCATTAACACTCTGCTCTCAGTCCTATCAGACCACTTCAGACTCTGTTACTAACCACTCAACACTTCACATCAACCGTGTAATTGACGTCTAGGCCAGTCCCTCACGACGCTCCTGATTGGCTGTTGATAAGCCAATCACAGGGCTGGAAACTCTCAGTCTCTCTTGAGTGTTCACATAGGCAGGATGTATGTTCCACCTTTCCCGAAGGATACGTCTTTCAAAAGTATCCCTTAGGAGAGGTGGAACATACATCCTACCTATGTGAACTCTCTCTCTCCAGCCATGTGATTGGCTTATCAACAGTCAATCAGGAGCGTCGTAAGGGACTGGCCTAGACATCAAATGCACGGTTGATGTAAATCTACTGTAACATTACAGCCAAACATCATCAGCTACTCATGCCCCGTTCACAATTCATTTATATATCCTTTTTCATTCTCTGTCCATTAGGGCCATTTATGCTAAGAATCAACGACTTTCTAATCCTTTATCTCGACATTTTCGTCTTTCCAATACAAGCATTCCTCCATTAAGTCCCTCCAGAGTCCCTCCTATATGTGTATTCATTTTTTGTTCTTTCTCGCTCGAATACGAAATTTAGGCTAAAGGCCAGACCCTATTACTATGAAGACATTCAGGACTGAAAAGTAAGAAGGTTTTAAAGGAGTAAGTGATCGAGTCTTTACACTACGGCTAAAAAAAAAAAAAAAAAAAACCTTAGATTTTCGAGTTCATTACCCGACATTTTTATCTTTGATTTACTCCTTCCTCGGAACCAGCTATGCCACAAATTTTCGCGGATATAATCTGACCGCACAAACTTTGAAACTTTTAAAACAAACTTCTTCCATTTTTGTGCTTTATACTTGCACCATTAGTCGTCAGCCTCCTCTTTGTGTGTCACCGCTACATTTTGGACATTTTCTTTCGAATATCAACTGTCTCTTTCTTTCCCTTCAGTTTCAACCAGATAATGATCAGATATACCTCCAACACCCAACCCCCCTCCCCACCCCTTTTTCCACATTACGTTCACAAACTCTCTGTACAGTCTTATCTGAACTAGCACATATTGCAGTATACGCTTTTACTTCCAATTAACTGCTTCCGTAGCATAGACGCGACTGTACATTTTTCTTTGGAAATCTCGTGTTCCCATCATTCAAGCTTTGCTCTGTGCATATATATATCAGCCTCTCTTCATTTGTATTTTGTATACCTGAGAAGTATATCTTTTAGAATACCAAAAACATCATAGAGAGCAGATTTAATTTTTTCTGGAACATTGAAAATATTACGTGGAAGTTTCTGGTATATTAGGTATCTGGAAACTTTCTTTTTATTCTTTAAGTTTTCGTTTACTTTTTCCTATTTAGGAATAAAATTCTAATGAGGAATATTAGAAGTCATATGGCATGAAAGAGTGAGAAATGACTCCATAAGGGATATAAAGACAGGACTGTGGAGAGATGGATATGGCTTAGATATAGCAAGTTTGTGGATGTGAATTAATGAATAGAGAGATATGTAGAAGTGAAAACATAGGAAAGACACAAATGGCAAAATTTCGCATTTCAGAGGATCTATTGGTGTCTCATACCATCGAAAACGATGACATTGGACGTTTCCCAAATATTGCTTCGCCCTTCAACACATTCTATCATCCTGGTTGACGTAACACTACTCATACTATGTGAACTGGTTTATGTCCCCCCTTTGTATGCATCTCTCTCTCTCTCTCTCTTTGTCCTCTTAAAACGCATCTTTTCAATATCCTTTTTCCCAGCACCATTCACGGAATGTTTGAGGATTGCTGACCTTTCTCCATTGACTACCTCCACCATTTAAGTTGTTTGCTTGTTTTCTTGTTTGTTAAGAGAATAGCGTAAAACGCCCTGTGTCAATTTATATGAAAATATAACCACGCTCAGGACGTAGTGACCGGCAAAAGTAAATAGGTTTGGGGAACGATGGTCTATGAATTCTCGGAGAGAATGAGGTCGTTTGGTAAATGTCACTTGAAAAGTTACACTTTGATATGAAGTGAAGAACATAAATAGCTTTTGTTTTAAAACGCCTGATGATTGCAAGACCGGGAAGCAAGGCAGATCCAATTTAAGGAAAACTATTTATGAAAATGAATGGTAAACTATAAGTAGAAACATGATGCATAATATTGAAAAATTCAAGTTTTTAACTCTCAACGTTTATGGTTCCCTTTTGAGATCTACCTCCTCCCCTCTCTTTTTCCAACACTTTTCGCCCACTCCCATTCCCCAACTTACACCTCATCTACTTCCCAAACTCTCCCCGAGCCACCACGTACCCCTTCCCTTCCAAATCCTCCCCAACATACACGGGGAGATCAACATTCCCTTGCATACGCCCACAAGTTACTGAATCCGAAGTAAGATAAGCAAATATTTCCGTCGACTACACCTGATTCCTAAACATTGCATGCATATTCCAAACCCTCAACAATCTCGTTCTTCTGCAGTTTCCTCCAGGAATTTGCGAACCAGAAACAGTTTTCAACAAAATATCTCTCTCTAAGTCTTTCAACTGTTAAGCAACTGTGTGTCGTAATGTAATGAAATCGCAACAATTTTCTTACATTTCTGATGATCTCGACCCTCTCAATTATTCTCATTTCACAGAAATACTATTCAATTCATCTTGAATACAAATTAAATGAAAACAATACTTCTGAGGAACCTACCTTGCACCAGAAGCCTCATTAGTGGCACATCCAACCAAGTCTTCCACTTATTCTCGTGTTTCCTGTGTAAGAAGGTCCTTCATCACCAGTACTTCTGTCACTCCATCTGTGCATTGAACAAACATCAACGTTGGTTAATTAAATTATTAGGTTAATGGCTGCAGAAGAGACATCAACTTAAACAATGGGAGAGAATTTACCGAATATTTTAACTCTGGCTAATCATCGTCTGAAAATTATGTTTGAGAAGTTTCGCTACCATTTAAAAAGTAAGGAATCTCGAACTTTCTCTCTCTCTCTCTCTCTCTCTCTCTCTCTCTCTCTCTCTCTCTCTCTCTCTCTCTGTGTCTCTGTCTGTCTGTTTGTCTGTCTCTCGCTCCTTGCTCCCTCAGAATTAACATTCTTGAACGCTGAATAGAATTGAATTAAATTCTCTAGTTAACTTATCCTTTAAAATGAGTCGACCTTTTCTATAAATTATGTTTACAAATATCACAAAGAGGATTCTGGTTGAAATATATGAGGAGTTCGACGTTGATAGAGAGAGAGAGAGAGAGAGAGAGAGAGAGAGAGAGAGAGAGAGAGAGAGAGAGAGAGAGAGAGAGATATTTAAGATGTCGTTAATAAGAAACTATACTCGAGGTAGTAGAAGCAGCAACCCGTCTTGTCTAAAGAGGATCTTAATAAATGGCAGAACGTTCTCAAATATTAGAATGAAAATATAGTACCTGAAATATTAGACAGCCGGGTAACGTTAGTAACTAATTAAAATCATCTTAACTTAAACGGGACACCTAATAATATGCTATACTGACATGTAAACGAATTCATGGGTTCTAATGATTCATTCATGTTAACAAATCGCTGACATCAATGAAAACTTGTCTTATAATAGCAGTAAAGCAAAAGCCTTTTCAATGTGATATGTAAGAATTTTGTTGACACGTGAAAATTTATAAATAATAATATCATTGAGAAAATAATGGTCAGTTGCTTTCCAGGTATCTTACAGTTGATAATCTTGAGTTACAATATGGTTATGCGGATAATATAGGAATATGTTACTTAGTTTATTTATATCTCTTCTTTATCCATCTATATATCAATTAGTTGTGATGTGATTAAGGGACCTTATTAAAATATATATTAGGTCATCGACCTATCAATATTTGTATCTAAATGTATATATAATATATATATATATATAGATATTATATTATATATAATATATAGAGAATATATTATATATATAATAAAAAGAATATAGAGATACACTAGATAGAATATATAATATATATAAATTAGAGATATAGTTATATATATTATATGTATAATATATGTTGTGTGTGTGTGTGTTGTATGTTTTGACAACAAAGTAGTAAGTTCAATTTGATATTTCCTTCTTGACAACAGCTTTAAGATTCTTTTTTTTTTTTTTCTTTTTACCCATATCCACCTCATACGCACAATAATACATAAAAGATTTCTAGTCTGCCTATAACTGTGTTTTCGAGCAGGAACATTTTGGAGGGATTCTTTTCCTCTTTTATTCTGGTAACACTACCCAGAATACTGCTTTCTCTTTTCCGTACTCTCTCTCTCTCCCTCTCTCTCTCTCTCTCTCTCTCTCTCGTTTAGGTTCTCTGGTGGTAATTGTTTCTTTTCGCCCTCCGGGTCTCTCTCTCTCTCTCTCTCTCTCTCTCTCTCTCTCTCTCTCGCAGGTTCCGTGTTGGCAATTGTTTCTCGCTACCAGCCAGTTTTAAATCCTATTCTTCTTTAATCCTTTTTTTTTCTACATTTCATTTCACTTATTGGTTAATTCATTGTTTATAGCTGCTTATTCTAACTTTTTCAAATAATGCGTCTTGGGATTCCCCAAGGGGAAAAAATAGTGCAACTTAGATTTATATGACAGACTAATAAATAATGCTAAATTACCGAGAATTATTAGAATATGATGCTTGAAAAATATATATATTCATGCCCAGGAGCATTAGAAATGTTAGTTATTCACTTTCTACATACATTGTCAGTTTTTCTCATTACAAAGGTAGGAAAAACCCTTGAAAATAGTTATATTTTGCTTATTTCTATTTTACAAATTTGAAGATTTTTTCATTTTATTTTCTACAGCAGTGAGAAATACTATAATTAACTGAATAGGGAACCAATCGGAAAAATACAAACTACAAACCAGAATGGGAGTTTAAAAAAATGCAGTGAAAGCGAATAAAAAAAAATGACTAACGGAAGCTAAAGTACGATAATTAGGTAATCGAAAGAGAGAATAAGGGAAAAAAAGAAAAAAGCGAAATATCTGAGTGAAGTAGAGGACGAGAATAAAGATAACCAGCTAAGGAAATGAGACACGTTTAATACACGATAAAAATTTTTTGAATAGGGAGGATAATATCAGATTTGATACAGTGCGAAGGGTAAGAGTAGCAATTATATTCAATCCATTTCTGCCATTCTGAACGAACGAGAATCGGAAGTAAAAAAGGGTAGTGAACTGATTAATATCAAAAGAAAGAGGTGTAACAATAATAAGGAAGTAACATTTCTCGTGGGCTAATGAAAGCTTATATATAGAGACGTGATAATTAAAAGTAAGTTAATCAAGGAGCTGTTACTTGCCGTGTTCCTGGACATGTAGATGAAATTTTACCCATTTTATTTTAAAATAGTCAGATAATATATATATATATATATATATATATATATATATTATATATATATATATATATATATATATATATATATATATTATATATATATATATATTATATATATATATATTATATATATATATATATATATATATATATATATATATATATGATATATATATATATATATATATATATACTAAATATATATATATATATATATATATATATATATATATATATAGATATATATATATATATATATATACATATATATATATATATATATATATATATATATTATATATATATATATATATATATATATATATACATATATATATATATATATATATATATATATATATATATATATATATATACATATATAGATATATATATATATTATATATATATATATATATATATATATATATATATATACATATACATATATATATATATATATATATATATATATATATATATATAATATATATATATATAATATCTATATATATATATATATATATAATATATATATATATATAGATATATACATATATGTAATCATAGAACACCTATATAAAGAAAAACTTAAATTCACAAAATACGAAAGTAAAAGAGGGACATGATACATTACTGAAGATAAATATAGATAAAGAATAATAAGTAATAAAAAAAAAGTACCACACTCAGAAGTAAGGCTGCAGCCCTGTACTATAACCTTTAAAGGAGGCAAAAATAAATAACATAAGGCATCAGAGCAAGAGAAGAGTGGGCACAGGAAGAAGCGGAAATAACGATAATCAGGGAAAGAGGATTCGAGACGGGAAGCAGTTACGAATGTGGAAGAAGCAGAGGGTAATTAGGGAGTGGCATCAGATCAGCAAAATGGCGAGAGGTTAGTAAATGACCGGAAATAAAAAGAAAAAATAGAACGATGATAGAAAAAAATGGTGGCAGATAAGAGGCGAGAAAAAATGCTGATGACGTTGAAATACTTGGATCAGGTGGAAGAAGTGTTAGAAATGTGACAAGAAAGAGCAAAGCTGGCTTATCAAGAATTTAAAGTATCTCATTTGAATAGGGAATTACTGTGATGACAATTTATTGAAATAAATATTATGCAATAATAAAAATTGTGAAAATCAGCAACTACGAAAATAAAAGTACTATGATTAAAGAAATGTTGATACTAAAGGCTAATGAGATCTAAAGCGCAAACAAAGAAAATAGCCATGTGGAAAAATTATTTTTTTTATATACAACAAAAAATGTTCCTTAAATATACTTATACAGAATAACAAGACATAAATATTTTTTTCTACGTTTTAAATATCATGATAAATTATTTGAAAAGCATATAATAAGAATATTCATACTTTAAACAAAATGATGGCTGCAATCGACCTATTCATAAGTACTCCAAGATGTGAAAGTCTATCTTTAGCTAAAATGAATAAAGGTTAGAAAGAAGCTCGTGTTTCAGACCTAAGAAATATAACAAAATATATACTAAATATAAGTAAATTTTAAGGTATAAGGAGAATTCCTTTAAGAAGAATAAAATCGAATTGAGTTTTTTATAGAATTTTTTTGAAAATAAAGTAAGCCTTAGTGAGAGTGCTTAAGAAGTGGAAGATTAGAATAGTGAGATAAATATTTGATATCATGATTTTCAAGGAAGATAAGATAAACGCGAAAAATGTTAGATCCTACAAAATAACAGGAATATCTTCCCCGATTGGATATAGAAAAAGGAACGAGTTATATGGCCCTGGTTCCTGAAGAGAGGGCTCGTGCGGAATAAGAAGTGCGACCAGTATGACTTTTAAAGATGATCTGGCGAATGTTGGATACATGTACTGAAATAGAGTTCTAGTGAATTTATTATTTATTTATTGATCTATTTCTTTATTCAGTTCATTTTTTTTCTAATAACTGTTTCGTTTTTTCTGGATTTCCTTTTCCCTTCTGTTATCCTTTTCGGAAGTTTGAATTTTAAGTCAATGGCTCCTGTAGATTACAATATGAATGGGATGATACGTGCCAATAAACCAGATGTTACGTTGATTGATAAAATCATGGAAAAATATCACTCATTGATGTCGCAATACCATGGGGCACCAGAGTAGATGGGTAAGAAAGAGAAAAGATTGATTAGTATCAAGACCTGAAAGTAGAAACAAGAAGAATATGGGATATGCCAGAGGAAATTGTACCCGTGAATTATAGGAACACTAGGCACGATCCCCAAGATCCCTGAAAAAGAACCTTGAAAAACTAGATACTGAAGTAGCTCCAGGACTCATGCAGAAAAGTGTGCTCCTGGAAACAGCTCACATATTAAGAAATGTGATGGACTCCTAAAGGGGTAGGATGCAACCCGGAACCCCGTACTATAAAATCCACCCAGTCGAGTAGGATGACTGATTTAAAAAAAAAAAAAATGATAACAATAGTAGTCCCCAGATAGTCTTAGATTTTAATTCAAATTTTGATAGATGACCGAAATACATTAAACTAGGATATTTAAAATCAAAGCAATAAGAGAGAATAATATAGCATTTTTCTGATGGCGTACATGATAGAACAATAAAAATTTATGAAATATATAGCAATTACAGCTGTGAATGGTTGCATATTGGTATCCTACAATAGCAATGAGATAAAAAAGTTATTTAATCTCCGGGATGGGAATTTTCTATGACTTTCAATAGAGACATAAAGATAATGATCTGGAATGTTAACCACCAAACACATGATAGTTAGAATCAATAAAGTGTGGCTTGAGCTGGATGGAAAGGATTAGAATAGATGAACAGCATACTAAATGTGGTTGGAGATGACGAGAGAGAGAGAGACGAGGAGACGAGAGACGAGAGAGAGAGAGAGAGAGAAACTATATCAACGGAGGTCAATACAACGGACCACTTTCTATGAATTATGCATGCGCTAATATTTTGCATGAAGATACATACTTCAAAAGCATACCAAATGTGGTGTGTGTGTGCATGCGAGAGAGAGAGAGAGAGAGAGAGAGAGAGAGAGAGAGAGAGAGAGAGAGAGAAGGAAACTATATTAACGGAAGTCAGTAATACGGACCACTTTCTATGAATTGTCTAAACTCTAATACTGGCATAAGGTATATTATATATATATATATATATATATATATATATATATATATATATATATATATTTGTATATATATATATATATATACATATATATAAATATATATATATATATATATATATATATATATATATATATATATATATATATATACATACGTATATATAGAAACGGAAATGTGTAAATGTGCCGCTACGTAGCATAATTTTCAGTACAGGTCGGATATCTCATAAGTAAGATATACTGTTAGAATGGAATATGAAATGTGGGCCAAAGGTCAAGAGCTAGGACCTATGAGGTCATTCAGCACTGAAAGGAAAGTTTCGAGCAACGGAGGTTTTAAAGGCGTAACAGAAGAAAACCTCGCACTTTGCACTATGAATCAATAATTTGGCCAGGTTAGAAAGTAAGATGGAAGGAAGAGAATATAAAAAGAGGTATAGTAAGAGGAATGAAAGATGTTTACAACTAGATAATGCCTACAGTGCATCGCTTGGGCTGTACTGATGGCACTGCCCCTCTATAGTGGTAAAATATATTGTTGTGAGGAAAGAAGAAGCCGTAAGAAATGGAGAAAAAATAGGATTTGGGAAATTACTGATGATATTATAATAAAAGAAAGCTACCAACTGCATTAGCACTGTTATCCTATCCTTACTTTAAGAGAGAGAGAGAGAGAGAGAGAGAGAGAGAGAGAGAGAGAGAGAGAGAGAGAGAAATTGCTTAGTTATCCATGGAA
The DNA here is from genome assembly GCF_015104395.2 of Macrobrachium nipponense. NCBI lineage: Eukaryota > Metazoa > Arthropoda > Malacostraca > Decapoda > Palaemonidae > Macrobrachium > Macrobrachium nipponense. The sequence continues at coordinate 87,559,269 of NC_061107.1, forward strand.
ATAGTTATTTTTGGAAAATTGTTCACTTGAAAAGCTTCCAACACAACGCCTAATACTTCCGTGGTAAAAAGAGAGAGAGAGAGAGAGAGAGAGAGAGAGAGAGAGAGAGAGAGAGAGAAATTGGGCTCAGTATGAAACCCCCCATTATTGAGAATCCTCACTGGAGCTTTCAAGCCTTCATTACCGTCCTCTTTATCTAAAGAGGATCTTAATAAATGCTGGAGCATAATCCGAAGCAGGAAATGGAACTAGGTGGATTTTGTTGCTCCAGGATTAGAATATAACGCTGGAAATACTGTGACATCAAGTGGAATTGGAATTATAGTATATAATTCAGGTCAAAGGCCAAGCCCTGGGACCTATGTTAGGAGGTGGAAAGTAAGATGGAAGAAAGAGAATATGTTTGAAGGTATAGCAAAATGAATGAAAGGGGGTTGCAGCTAGGAGCCGAAGGGACTCTGGAAAGAAACTTATGAAATGCAACATTTGAAGTGCACTGGCAGCACTTTGACACCGCCTCCCGCCCCACACCAACCCCCCCCCCCCCCCCCCCCCCCCCCCCCCCTCGCCCCCCCCCCCCCCCCCCTCGGGAGAATAAGGTGTCTACTTGAAGTTCTGTATGAATACATCTAAGTCCGAATTTACGAATACACGCGTCTACTTAACGATTGTAAATCCATAGTTTTTACTCTCGACCGATGCTGGATTACTTATTATTTTTAATTGGCTTTGTTGATGCAAAATTGTCTTTTTTTAATTGTGTCATTTAAAAATCCTCAGAGAAACAACAATGCTCAGTTAGTTCTTCAAGGATGTCAGAAATCATATTAGGCTATCACTGTTCCAAGTAGGAAAATTAAATTAGATTCACTAAAAACAGCGAACATTAATATTGCGAGTTCGAGACATAATCTTCCATAGTCTAGGGTAAATACGTTCTTACCTGAATAACACGTTACTTGTATTCGCAAAATAAGATGTTAAAATTTTCAAAGTTATTTTCGTTAAACAATTAATTGTTGAAGCCCTCAAACCAAGTAGTAAATTGCGTCAACAAAGACAGAAACATACGTAATTTTATGTTAATCAAAACAGTTCTAATTTGGGAGAAGTATGGGACGAGTACCTCTACAATTCCTTGACTTTTTAACGTGAGTCATTGAGTAACAGTGACGGCTTTGATGACTTGAATTTGCATTCTTGGATGACTACCTTGTGTGTGTGTGTGTGTTGGTTTACTTTCGCTATATGCAGATTCTTTCTTACTTCTTTCTTTACAAAAGTGATCATTGTCTTGCCGTACTGGGTATGCCCGTGAAGTCCTTTGCTTCATCTCCTGTTAAGGAATCTTAAGATTCCCCCGCATACTTAAACGTTAGTGAAGAATAGTTATCACAGAGCCAGAAATAATCCCCAGCTTATCCATTATACGAAAGCTCTGTCTATTTCCTAACAGACATTGCGGTATTGTCTACAATGATCAACTTTCCAAGACAGGGTTGATATTGTTACATGCCTACACAGTCGTTATTGTTACATCCCTATTCACAAAGAGACACTGGATCCCCACATTTTGGCTGTGAAATATGAAGACCGGGCTTTGTACGCGTTGAAAATACATTCATGAATCTCTGCAAGATTAAAACTCACCCTCGTCAAAATTGATATGACACTGCAGTATGAGGGTTCAGGATTGTCACTTTCCCTGCTGACCTCGTAAGGAAAAGCGAATATACGTAATTCATAGAATTTGGTGACTTTTGTTTGATTTTTGACTGAGCAACGGACCTCCAGATCAGGCGTCGAATTACTTGAGTTCCTAGAGTTTCTCCCCTCAGTTCATCAGAATTTTAATTAGTAAGCATTTTGTTTAATATGAGCTTTTAAAACAGTTTTCATCATATCACACCGTCTATAAAATTTTGCCATCTTTAGATATCTGGAAAATTGACAACATTTAAATAACTGGATTTGCATTTTCAAATCGCCGTTGAATAAATAGAACTGGTTTGGGCTTAGATACATCGGAAGAACAACTGAATCAAATTAGTAAATAAAAGTTATTGCATTAATTTTGTTACATTTTCATTAAATTCTGGAATGTTAATGACTCCTGTTACATTTTCTTCTAAAAACGCGCACAGTGCATGAAATACACACATAAATATATACATATATATATATATATATATATTATGATGAAAACTCAGTTATGCCTATCATTCCACTCGAAGAACAGCTTTCAGGAATTAACCTAGGACTAAGGAGAATACAATTCGTAAATAACGTATGTCGGCCACTAAGGAAAAACAATACCGTTAATATTTTCCGATCCACCCTAGTCAAATAATTTTCTCAAGTGGGACATTTTTATTAAAGAAGAGTTCTTTTTCAAAGCAATTTACCGTCATATATTTACGTGACAGCCACAGATACCGCGAAGAGAATTGTAAATCTCACCAGTACAATTCTCTTTCAAGCTTCTTATGTTTCCACCACCGTATTTTCCCCGACATAAACTTAAATTGCAATTTCCGCGATTTAAGACAAAGTAGAAAGAGGAGGGTTTTCAAATATTTGTTCTTATTGCTTAGGGTCTAGAGACATTTCTATAATTAAGATTTTTTACCAAAATAGGCACATTCAGATCTATTAGAATTATGTATCTCATAAAGAAACATCACGTAAAGATTTTCTAAAAAAAAAAAATAATAAGAATCTCAAGACAAGAAGATAGTTCTTAATCGGGACATAGTTTGGGAGCCGTGTTTTGTTTATTCAACCCTGAAAATCTCCTGTGGATTTAGTATTAATTAACATGGA
>NC_061107.1:87567091-87584591 GCF_015104395.2 Macrobrachium nipponense
GCATTGCATCTTCGTTTGAACAATCGAGGTTCAAAATGGACAACATCCTTAAGGAGAATGTTCCTCAGAAGAGCGATCATAATAATTTAATGGCATAATTGAGGAAAACAACCAGACTTGTGGTCACTGAATGATTACCTGTGTATAAGTATCCCAGCTGCAAAAAAAAAAAAAAAAATGAAAATCAATAAATAAGATAAGAACCATTTGTACATAACTAAATGATCTCATTGAGTTTCTATGGACAATATCAATGGACGATAACTGTATAAAAAAGATATACCTTTTCTGTTTATGAAAGATAAATGTGTTGCGTATGTATACCAAAGATTTTATTTTTCCCCCTTTTGCGCGATACATGCCCATATACCCCTTTGGATCTTCTTCTTTTTTTTTTTTTTTTTTTTTTTTTTTTTTTATAAATCAGCGTTACTTCTCCTTTCTGCTACCCCTACTTCTCACGGAGTTTCTTTTAGCAACCCTTTCGCATACGCAACGCATATACTATTATTATAATTTATTTTAATACTTCCCGATGAATTTTCGTTTCATTTCAGGCAGACTCTGAAAGAAAAACTGATAAATGAAACTCTTGTTCAACTGATACGACTTAAAAATGTAAAAACACGAAATGATCTACGTTCCCCGACGATGCATCATTTGCAATTAAAGATGCCCGAGGGGATTCCGGTCTCATGGGAAATGTAAAAGTTAAGATTTAATGTGACCAAATGTGCTTGAGTAACTGGGATTTACTACTTTTTTTAGGCGGTCTTGACCCTCGGAAGTGAAATTTATGCTGCCATTAAAAGTCGAAGGCCGTGGTGCAAAGACCTTGAGAGAAACCTATGCTGTTGAACAATCCTCTGATCCTTGTCTTATTATTATTATTATTATTATTATTATTATTATTATTATTATTATTATTATTATTATTATTATGGATTGATTGGACGGAGGCGCTTTTTCAAACCTCACTGGAAATTATTCTTTAAATTAGAGGAGTTTAATTCATAAAAATTCTTTTCAATCTTCACAATTAATATTTTCTTATTTCAAAATTCTTCAAAAAATATATATTTACAAACACAAAACTGCAAATGTCGTTTAATACCTCGTAAATACCATCGAAGGGTAATTATCACTAAAACTTGTTTTGTCATTTGGGAGATTCGACAGTGAAAACCTCCGACTACAGTGACAAGTATTTTTGCGACTGGGCTATGAAAATATATATATATATATATATTATATATATATATATATATATATATACATATACATAATATATATATATATATATATAGATATATATATATATATGTATATATATATATATATATATATATATATATATATATATATATATATATATATATAAATCAGCTTTTGCAAAAATACAACAGAAACCTTGCACTAGAATAATTTCAGGGTACGTAATTTTCCTTTTTTAACACACAAAAGATCTACCAGGGAAATAATATGTCTTTTGGCGAGGTCTTGTGAGATCTTGGGAAATTCCCATTACTTCTTCAATCTAAAATCTCGTTCTCAAAAGTCGCCTGAACACAGTTACCCCATATTGTGGCATGTGCATTACACGAAAGGCAATCCAAGCTTTATAAATTTGTCGGAGTATATTTTTAATATCTTTATTATTAATATTATTATTATTATTATTATTATTATCATTATTATTATTATTATTATTATTATTAGGACGTAAACCCTAGTCAAATGGAACAAGTCATTGACCTGAAACTCACTCTTCCGAAGAATATGGCGTTCATTTGAAAGAACTAACAAAAGGTAAAAGAAAATACAGAAAGAAAAGATCAGTTTTTAGAAAAGAACAAATTAATTAGAGAATGAATAATTAAACAAATAAATGGACATAAGCTTCCAAAGGTTATTTCCAACGTAAGAACATTATAATGGAGAATATTCATGTATGAAACACTGATATAGAAACATGTTTACGGATGTAATTTAGAATGATATGGGGAAAATAAGCCTTTTTCAATTTCAACTTGATTTTTAATTTATGGAATCAAACTTTTTGTTTTATTATTTTACGACAATTTTTAAAACGTTTTACATTATAGTTCGTTTTCAAAGCATATATATTACGAATATTGTAAACATCGTGCTTCGTTTAACAAAGAATTATTTATTGGACGTGGGTTTTTTTTACTCAGATTTTATACCTGACGAATGAGTGGGAAGAAACCCCACTTTGATTTGAACAACACAAAAAGATACGACAGAGGGCAAAAGAAGACGAAAGAAAATGTCAGAGTAAGCAGTCAGAAGACAGAGCAGAGGTGGAGAGAACAAGGACAAGGAGAGACTTGCTGAACAAAGGAGGGAGTAACGGCAGGGAGAGGAATAATTGAATGAGAGGGGAGATACCAAAGTTTTAACACCGGAGAAAGGTAGCTAAGAAGATTCCGGAAAAAGCGCGCGGAACGGAGACAGTGATTGGGACACCCGGGGAAAGATAAAAGGGGGTGGGGGTGGGGGTGAGGAGGGGGGTGTTGTGACGAACGAATTGAGAAGCAATGAGGTAGACGGATGGCAAGACTGAGAAGTATAGGTAGAATAGACAGGAAAATAATTGAATAAAGAGATAGAAGCTACGCGAAGGAGAGGTTATGAAAGGAAGGGATAGTCAAGATAGACGAGGAAGGTGTAAGAAGTTCATGAAAGATGGAAGAGCTGAGAAAAATGATGAATAAAAGATGCAAAATGAGGAACAAGACCAGAAGAAGAGTTGATACAAAGAGGTTAAGTGATGTTAAAGGTAAAAAATAAATAAATAAATAAATATATAAATAAATGAAACTATTATAAGTAAACAATAATCAGGGAGAAAAGAATATGGCAATACACACATGCTCTGAAATCAAACGGTCATAACTGAGTACCCTTAAACCGTTCCTGTTGGTTGATAGATTTAGAAAAATAATTGACCTAAAACCCAAGCAAGCACTGGGAGACTTTCAATCGCCCAACGCTTAAAACAGTGAAAATGAGGGAGTCGGAGTGATTGGACAGGAGGATTGAAGAAAGGCAGAGCGAACGGAGGTGAAGTAAAAAGATAAAACTTGGTGGAACTAGAGTTCGAGGGGGTGCTGAAAGCAACGTTTTGTAATGCCAGTAGAGCTTCTTCGTATTTTGATTTTTGTCTCTGTCTTACGTAATTAAAAAGATATTTATGATTAAATAACCCCAAAGTTGTATAACAAACGCAGACTTGTTTTAGTTGATGGAAAAATATTGCAATGTTGTATTAAATATAATTTAAAATATCATAATGCTGCAATAAATTCAATTTAAAATATTACAGTGATGTAACAAATACAATTTAGAATATTACGATGCTGCAATAAATTCATATTGAAATATTAGAGTGATGTAACACATTTTAGAATATTACAATTCTGCAATATATTAAAATTATAATATTACAGTGATGTAAAAAATACAATTTAGAATATTATACAACTGCGATAAATTCAAATTAGAATGTTACAATTATGTAACAAATACAATTTAGAACATTACAATGCTGTAATAAATACACTTTAAAATGTTGCAATGATGTAACAAAAATACAATGTTCTGCGATAATATCCGTGGTGGACACCATGACAGGACGAACTATCACATAAAAAAAATATTTGCAAAAGGGAAATTTTATTTCAAGGATACGCAGAACTGGAGGTTTAACGTGGACAAATAGTGATCGAGAAACTAAGATCTGCTGCTTTTTCACTCGTCCGTGACACGAGAGAGTGAAATTTATGCTGCCATTAAAGTTTGAAAATCCCTTGACGTAACGCCATGAGAAGCTCCAGTGAGTTGGGGATATATACTGCTGCTCTGCTTAGCTTAGCTCGACGCGCGCTGTGTATCATTATACCTCGTCTTCCTCTGGTCTGTTTGTAAGAGGTATTTCCTTTATCAGGCGCTGGATTACAATGTGTTATCCTTTTTCTTAATAATAATAATAATAATAATAATAATAATAATAATAATAATAATAATAATAATAATAACTGAGCCTATATTAGGAAACGGCCTGTTTTAACTTATCCTATTTCCGTATCAAGAAATTGTTATAAATGTATGTATATATATATATATATATATAAGTTTGAGTTGAAGGCATGGAATTTCTTGTTCTATGATTTGCGTGAGTCTGCGTGAGAACTTAGTATCAAAAACATATGGGATGGATGCAAAAACCAGCTTTTTTGGAACATCGAAATTGGCTGTAGGTGGCTGGAGAAATTTGGTTAATACTACGTTAATGATTTTGAGAACTACATCTTTAGGATAAGAATTTCTCTGAAAAAGTTTAATAAAAATCCTATTTCATTATGAAAAATGGACCAGTTAGAAGAGTATTTCATAATTTTTCATAATGAAATAGAATTTTTATTAAACATTTTTCAGAGAAATTCTTATTTCTAACAATCCATGCAGAATAGGCTCATTTTTTAACTTTAAAGATCGCCTGCAGGCCTTCATGAGATCGAACGTTGTTTACAAATTCACATGCCTTGGATGTCCGGGCTCTTACGTTGGATCAACACGTAGGTTACTGCAGGTGAGATATTGCAGTCACATGGGTTACAGTTTTCGTACAGGTCAGAGAATTAAGCAACCACAATTCTCAAATATTAAAAATCATGCAGCATTATGTAAAATAGAAGTCTTTAAACAGCACTTCTCCATTATTGGTTATACGAGGGACCCAGAGCAACACTTAAACTACCTTAGAGTCCTTACTCATTAAAAGGCTGGTTCCGTTCATTAAAACAGTAACTCTACGGCTTCACCTTTGTATCTGGCATAGCTGTCGTCTTGTTTGGAACTCCAAAGTTTGCCATTCCTTCTCTGTCTCTTACCCTGGATGGTCGGTGTTCTTAGTTCTCTCTCTCTTGGCTCTTTTGCCTTGTTTTAAAATCTTTAACTTTTAACCTTTGCGGTATTTCAATGATGTAATATTTTTAGTATTTATTGTGAGTTTCCTTTTATAATGTGATTGTATTTATTTCCACACACTGATGATGCACCGTGTTTTTTTGTGTGCGAAACGTTTCTTAAATAAACTATGATGTCTACTAAGATGTATCACGAAACCCTCTGAAATACTGTGATATTGCTGACTGGAGATTCTATATATATATATATATATATATATATATATATATATATATATATATATATATATATATATATATATATATATATATATATATATATATATATAGGAAGAAAATACTATATTTCAGAGACTCTGAAATATAGTATTTTCTCCCTATATTTTGGCGTTTTTATGGGCTCCTTTTATTATATATATATATATATATATATATATATATATATATTATATATAATATATATATATATATGTATGAATAAAGGTTTTCTGCCACGAAGGAAAAAATGAAAAAGCGAGATAGCCAAGTACTTTCAGTCCTGTTCTGACCCTTTACTGAGGCAAACTGATTTTACAGAGAACAACATAGTCAAAAGAAAGCTTAATATACAAACTGGCACTACAAGATTAGCAAGCAATAAGGGCGATTTTTCACCTTTCGGTCCGGTTAAAATCAGATTCATGGGACAGGAAACGGAAACGAATGTTCCTGTGTTGGTTAGGAAATCGCTAAAGTGCAACGGCTCCAGTGGAGAGTCATTCATTCTTCTGTGAAAATCGAGAGTGGCTGACCAAGTTTTGGACCACTCTAGGGAACTGAAATTTCCTTTGGTGAAAGTAAGTGTTGAACTCTTAAAACTTACAATAGTAGATTCACATCAACCGTGCATCCTGATTGGCTGTTGATAAGCCAATCACAGGGCTGGAAATTCTGTCTCTCTCGAGAGTTCCCTTAGGCAGGATGTATATTCCACCTCTCCTGAGGGATGCTCTTGAAAGAAGTATCCGTCAGGAGAAGTTGAACATGCATCCTGCCTATGTGAACTCTCGAGAGAGACTGAGGGTTTCCAGCCTTGTGATTGGCTTATCAGCAGTCAATCAGGAGCGTCGTAAGGGACTTGCCTAGACATCAGATGCATGGTTGATGGGAATCTACTATAGCTTTTACTGATAATGCAGTTGTTTTTTGGTATTTTTCTCACTTTGTGAAATGTGAATTTAAAACTTAGTAGCTTTTGCTAGTGATGCCTTTGTTTTTTGGCATTTTTCACTGCTTTTCAAATGAAATTTTGTTACCAATTTTCCATTTTATTATTAAATATGGGGTATTTGTTCTTCAACAGACTGTTTTAACGGACCAATGATTATTGGGGAAAATATGATCTTATATTTAAAATGGCCGATGTCGGAAGTGGTATAAAATGGAACTGACATGAATGACTGAAATTTATGTGCACCTGACTTAAGTAAGATATGAGTTAATTTAGAGACTTAGTGGGAATAGGAATTAATCCCCACGTATCATATGTGACATGCAATTGTTTAGTTGCTTCCGGGTAATTCTTAATAGGATTAATATCCATTTGTCATGATTTCATTTTACATAATTCGTTATTAAACTTTATTAACAAATTTTAATTTTGTAATTTCAGATTGTTTATTTACCCACCTTAGACAGAATAAGGAAATGGGGGTGTGTGGAGAGAGAGAGAGAGAGAGAGAGAGAGAGAGAGAGAGAGAGAGAGAGAAGAAACGCTCGGATACCAGCTACCAAATACCGACTAAACTCAGGGTTCGACGAGGGCCTTTTAACATATATATATACGCACACACACAACACACACACATACACACACACACATACACACACACATACACACGCACACACACATATATACATATATATGTACGTATATATATATATATATATATATATATTATATATATATATATATATATATATACGTAAATAGCCACATGAAAGGTGAAGAATCAAAGACCAGGTACCAAGCGCTTTCGTGTATTGCGTACACTTCTTCGTACCCCGAAGAAGTGTACGCAATACACGAAAGCGCTTGGTACCTGGTCTTTGATTCTTCACCTTTCATGTGGCTATTTACGTACATATTTGTCACGTGCTGTTCGGTGACTTATTGCTGATATATATATATATATATATATATATATATATATATATATATATATATATATATATATATATATATATATATATATATATATATATATATATATACATATATATATATATATATAGTTGTTGTTATGACCATTGAAGTAAAGCAATTCCTCTTCACTGTAATTTTACACCAGTAACCCTTTGCAACTCTTAAAACATTCCGGATAAAGATGATTTGACTTTACAGGGCCAACATAAAATTTTACTGGCAAAATCATTCCAGGTCTATTACCTGGAATGGCATTTAAAGGATTAAAAGACACTTAAAAGGCGCTTTGGCAATGGAAAGTGCCATTTTCCCAGTGCCGTTTGCCTGTCCTGGTCAGCTGTATGTCGTAAGCAAAGGAATGTAGATTTCCCATGATTCTACGTACCTATCTACGTAATTCTACGCACCTATCAACGTTGGAGTTGAAAATGGTTTTTATAACTTAAATTTTCTTCTAAATTCGCATCTGAGGTCTCTGAGATTCACTGCCCGGAATCTCCGGAGGTCCTCTATTCCTCACTCGGGAACGATCTCCTTGAGGATGTCATCGCAATTAGGACCTTAAAAGTGAAAACGAAAATGCAGTGCATGGCTAACCTAAAACAATTCACCTTGTATTTTCATCTATTTATTTATCAATTCATCTTTTATTTTTGATAATGACTGATCTCTTCTTTCTGGAATTGGTATTATTTTTGTAATTTCCTTTAAATGGACACCATATTGTTTGGATACTTGAATTTCAAGTCAATGGCCCTGTTACGTAGGCTTGTTCCATACGAATAGGGGCTTGTCTTCTGAATAATAATAATAATAATAATAATAATAATAATAATAATAATAATAGGAACACCAGGCACGATCCCAAGATCCCTGAAAAGGACTCTGGAAAAACTAGAGGCTGAAGCAGCTTCAGGACTCATGCAGAAGAGTGTGATCCCAGAAACGGAGCACATAGTAAGAAAAGCGATGGACTCCTAAAGAGACAGGATGCAACCAGGAGCCCACACTATAAATACCACCCAGTCGAATTGGAGAACTGTGATATACAAAGAAATAATGATAATAATAATCTGGTTATAGGTTACCGTTTCTTTTTATCTACATGATTATGTCTTCATGCTGTAGAGTCTCTCATGATATTTAGATGTTCGTTCACGACCTTTAACAGAAGGCATAATTTTTCATGACTTCTCCGTTGCCAATATCGGGCAATTTTACATGGCTGGTATAAAGATTTATGAAATATAGATATCATAAAATATACTCCGTCGGAAACGTAATTCATGGAAGTTTGAAAAGTACGAATAAAAGCATGCAAATATTTACACATTCATTTTTTACTTCACATTTCTTTACAGATAACAAATCTATAAAGTTGGAAATCGAATAACTTCCACTCGGCATTGGAACGTTTCATTCTGTACTGTAGATTTAAGTACTTTTAACCTTTAACGATTTATTTAGCAAAAAACAAATTGATTATATTCGCAATAACTGACGATTGAAAGCCGATCTTAGCACATCTGTTAGATAGAATAAGTGCCTCTTTGACTCTTTGTCTTAAACAAAACTGTTTTTATTCTTTCAAGGGCAAAATGATTTTTCTTTTATGTATTTCATATAGTTCATATTTATCGAGTATTATGTCCCTTTTCTAGCCGGCTCGACGACTAAACTAAACATTTGGTCTCTTCCCACCAACGCAAGAATTATGTGAACATTATCTCTTTCCATTACCCGGTTTTATCTCATTCTTTAAAAATTAAAAGTTCTCCCCTTCCAGCGTACAGTATGTTTTCTGCATTGCCTTTCAGAAGTTCTCAAATAGCACCTGCGTCTTTTGTGAAAGGTTCTTGCATTTTCCTGCGGTGACGATTTTTAGGTAAAGCAGTGCTTCCACTTATTTTGAAATAGAAATAGGAAGAAGAAGTATTTTGATTTTATCACGAATGTGAAATTCAGAATCTTTTTCATTTCCGTTATACTTGGTTCTGCTCTCTCTCTCTCTCTCTCTCTCTCTCTCTCTTGTCTGATTCTCCTTTAAGTATGAAAAGGGGATAATGCGTGAATTTCTGAAAATGTGTATTATAATGGTTTTTCTTTTGTGTTCCCGCGTTCATTTTGAAGTGATACTGAGAGAACGGCGAAGGAAACGCTTAGGGTGGCAAAGACTCGAACGAAACAGGAAATTAAGCAAAATATGATGGACGAACGTGTTTATGGAGACAGTTGATGGAGTAAGGGGTAAACGGGAGAAACATTGAACGGAATTGCAAGGGAGAATCAGAAATACGTTGACAATTTCGGAGACCGAAGACATGATGGACAAAGAAAGAGTAACAAGGAGAAGAGAAGGGTAGTTACTGAAGATGCAAGGTAAGACAACAAGGTGGAAAGAAGAAGGAAATACAAAAAGAAGGAAACAGAGGAGCTGGGCATCGCGAAGTGAAAGAGAGAGATTAAAAGGAACTGGGAAATAAATACATCAAAAGGACACGAAAAGACTAAGAGGGGATAGAGAGAGGGCTGAGATGAAAGTTGTGTTGCATAAAAGACTAAAAGGCTGAAGGCCGATTATTTTGAGCAGTTCTGCTGTCAAGAATAATACTGGAAGCTTGATTTGTGAAGCTCTAATACTCAAAGAAATATAAGGTTAACGGTTACTGGTATAGGCTAATGTCTCTGAAATGAGAAATAATGGCATATAGAAGAAAATAGAGGAAATTATTCACAGGAATTCTTTAGCTAAAGTCAGTTTTCCAAGTGATCTTGTGATCGAAGCTTGCTAAGTTGACGTATATTTGTTAGGGAGACACATTAATCTTTGCCTGGTTTTTGAGTCTAAAAGTCTTTTTCCCTTGCCACGTAAGTCTAACAGGAAGTCTTAACTTCTCGATTTTCTTCAGAACGAAATTTTTTGAAAAAAACAATTATTTTATATACTTATTTATTTTTTTACAGAATTCAAATCTATACTTGTTACACAGAATCAAAGCTGCTATAGAGTACAACGTCATTAAAAGAGAGATAATATTTTTTCTGTCTCTAACCACACAGATCGTATTTAGCGACGTTTCACTACATACGAAAAACACCGCTTACAAATATTTTTCGGCCTCATAACCATCATCAACTTTGCCATGTACTGTACATTATCAATTTGTCTTCAAAGTCACCCCGAGTACTTTAAGGAAGCCTGCATACAATCAAGCTGTCTGTAAGTGTCTAGATTAAAACTGCTTTTGTAAGTTTATTAACAATAACAAATAAAGGAGGGACTTAGTAATATACTCATGTGTTCATGTTATCTGTCTTTCAGGAAATACAGTTAACACTTACGAATTTATATATATATAATATATATATATATACTATCTATATATATATATATATATATATATATATAGCATAGATATATATATATATATATATATATCATATATATATAAGATATATATTATAGTATATATATATATATATCTATATATAGATATATAAAACTATATAAATATAAAGTATATATATATATATAATATATATATATATATATGATATATACATATATATATATATATATATGATATATATATAATAGATATATAGTATAGGTATATATATAATATATATGAAATTATATATTCAAATATCTATATAAATACGAAAAAAATAAAATATATATATATTAATATATATAGATAAAAAAAACCATATATATAATACAATTATATATATATATAGATAATAAATATTATATATATATAAGATATATCGATATAAATATAACTATATATAATAACATATAATATATATATATATATATATATATATATTACATATATAATATATAAATATATATATAATATATATATCATAAATAAATAATATAATATAATATATATACAATATATATATACATATATATATATATACATTATATAAATATTTAATATATATAAATATATATATATAAATATATATATATATATGCGAATACCACGGGAAATGATAGTCAGGAATCCAAGCGCTTTCGTCTTTATTCAGACATCGTCAAGGAGCTACTAAAGTACAATTGGAGAGGATGGCCTCAGGTACAAACAAGATCAGGAATACCAGATGGTTAATTATCAAAAGGGTAAAAATTAAAAGGGATAATCCAGGATTATCGGATATCACACGGTCACAAACTTAAACAGGTTATGACCCTAACCGAAATTACAAAGTATCTTTACAGTCCAAAACATGTAAAAACTGAATATATTAATTTTGTTGCTTATATTTATCTACAACTTTTTTTCATTATGAAAGCATCAAGTTTAAATAAACCAAGACTTAAATTTAGAACATTTCTATTATTTGACTTGATAAAACAAGATTCAATGATATTCCTTTTAACTGTGTCATTACATGGGACTAAGGCTCTTGCTTGACTCCAGTTAATAGGATGGTCTAAATAATCTCTCATATGGACAATAATGCATTCGATATTTGCCCAGTTCTCACAGAATATTGGATGTTGCTTAAGACGCTGTGAAAGAGATTTGCCGGTCTGTCCGTAATAGATTTTATCACACTTTTTGCAAGGAATTTCATATATGCAGCCTGGAAGATCTTTAGGAGAATTTTTGATTACTAAACTCTTGACATTAATATTACTGAAAACAACATTTATGTTAAAAAGCTTTAAAATTCTAGGAATATCTAAAAACCTTTCATCATAAGGTAATTTTAGAATGTTATGCTTACTAAATTCAAGTTTGTCATTAGTTGAATAAAAGGTTTTTCTAGCTCTTTTCCATGCCACATCTACAAAAGTCCTTGGGTATTTAAGTTTCAATGCAATATCATAAATAGTTTTAATTTCAGCGTCAATAAACTGCGGGCTACAGACACGTAAAGCCCTTAGGAACATCCCAGAAAAAACAGAGAATTTAACATTTTGATGGTGATTGGAGTAGTAATCACCATCAAAATGTTAAATTCTCTGTTTTTTCTGGGATGTTCATAAGGGCTTTACGTGTCTGTAGCCCGCAGTTTATTGACGCTGAAATTAAAACTATTTATGATATTGCATTGAAACTTAAATACCCTAGGACTTTTGTAGATGTGGCATGGAAAAGAGCTAGAAAAACATTTTATTCAACTAATGACAAACTTGAATTTAGTAAGCATAACATTCTAAAATTACCTTATGATGAAAGGTTTTTAGATATTCCTAGAATTTTAAAGCTTTTTAAAATAAATGTTGTTTTCAGTAATATTAATGTCAAGAGTTTAGTAATCAAAAATTCTCCTAAAGATCTTCCAGGCTGCATATATGAAATTCCTTGCAAAAAGTGTGATAAAATCTATTACGGACAGACCGGCAAATCTCTTTCACAGCGTCTTAAGCAACATCAATATTCTGTGAGAACTGGGCAAATATCGAATGCATTATTTTACATATGAGAGATTTAGACCATCCTATTAACTGGAGTCAGCAAGAGCCTTAGTCCTATGTAATGACACAGTTAAAAGGAATATCATTGAATCTTGTTTTATCAAGTCAAATAATAGAAATGTTCTAAATTTAAGTCTTGGTTTATTTAAACTTGATGCTTTCATAATGAAAAAAGTTGTAGATAAATATAAGCAACAAAATTAATATATTCAGTTTTTACATGTTTTGGACTGTAAAGATACTTTGTAATTTCGGTTAGGGTCAGAATCTGTTTAAGTTTGTGACCGTGTGATATCCGATAATCCTGGATTATCCCTTTTAATTTTTACCCTTTTGATAATTAACCATCTGGTATTCCTGATCTTGTTTGTACCTGAGGCCATCCTCTCCAATTGTACTTTAGTAGCTCCTTGACGATGTCTGAATAAGACGAAAGCGCTTGGATTCCTGATATCATTTCCGTGGTAGTTCGCTTATTTATGAAGTCACGTGCATCTACTGTGATTTTTTAAGCATATTATATATATATATATATATATATATATATATATATATATATATATATATATATATATATATATATATATATAGACATGTTGTTCCCGGATATTTAATATTCAAATTATTCAAGATATTGCAGTTTATATTCTGGCATACCTAGAAATTCCCCCTCTCATCTCTCTCTCTCTCCCCCCTCGAAATCTCTCTCTCTCTCTCTATCTCTACTTTCTCTTCTCTCCTCTCCTCTCTCTCTCTCTCTCTGTTTAACTATTTCCTTTGGATAATTTGGCTAGTCTTTGTTACAGTGCATAAGTTTTTGGAATGAGTAAAGCTGAAAGAATCAAGTACTTACGTAGCTTTTTCAAATTAGAGTACTTAGTATTCACGATATATTTTATCAGGTTATAATAATTTTAGTTCGTCATTTACTCTTGCGATTATAAACAACGTAGCCTGCCTCAGTAACGAAATCTGTTTGCTTCTCCTTTACACAGAATAAAAGAAGAAGCCGCAGGCATACGTACCCTGAATAAATACTGTTTTCAAGCGGCAGTGAAAAGATGACCATGAAAAATCCCCCCAACAACCTTCTTTTTTTTTTCTTTTGCTATTCGTGGACAAGGAAAAGGGATTGGAAAGTATGGTAAGATATTTGAGAACAAAACAGAATTACGGAATAGCAAAAGATGTAAAGAAATTCCCAGTAGGGAAGAATTTCGTTTTAGTTTTTCTTCCTGTGGTTCCCGCAAAAACTTCAGTAAATGTTATTTCCCGCTGAATGTGGACAATTTGTACGATTGTCAGGAGGAGTAATCAAAAAGATATTAAGAATGATATAAAGAATCATCGTACAAAAGAGACATATGCCCAAATGTGTCCCCACAGCAGTTAATATTTATGAATACAGGAAATGTACCATGCTGAAAAGACTGTAAACAATAAACAACAGATAATCGAATGAATCAGTAATTAAGTTTTACGAATAAAAAAGTATTTCTCTGTAGCACCGTTGATGTTACTTAACACTGAAAAGATATTGCGTTTCTTCTTATGTCTAAAAGGTAATCTCGAGTTCAGTTATCTTCCCTTTACTGTCTTTCAGATGCTAATTCAGTCGTTAATTTTTTCATGACGGGATATGTTTTTTTAGACTGCTTTTCCTACCATTAACAGATTCTTTTGCCAAGCAAAATGTGCCATGCTTTCATCTCGATTTTGTTTATGAAGTTTGTCATATTTCATATATTATATTAGTGTTTCAGTAGGTATATTTTGTGAGCTATGCACTTCCACTCTTTTTGTACGTCGTCCATAGCGAAGTGAAAACGAAGTGAAATTAAAGTTTGCGAGGTAGATCTTAACCTAGTTATTTCAAATCTCCATAGAGGATGTTTGTACTCTCAACTATGCCTGACCGAGTTTGCCTGTTTATAATGCATACTGCACCTGCGCTCCTTACTGGATGAGAGTTTAACGATTTGGTCATTATGGTAAGGTAGGGTGCACTTAAAACCATAGATGTGAATTCAATAGCCCCATTATATATGGAACCAAGTATATGCAGTGGAATATCAAGTCTTACTCGTCGTTTGCTCTCTCTCTCTCTCTCTCTCTCTATATATATATATATATATATATATATATATATATATATATATATATATATATATATATATATATATATATATATATATATGTAGTATGTTTATATATATATGCGTATTTCATTTCATTTACTGTAAGACTTGGGAATCCTCTCTTGGCTGAGTTGTCAACTGCTCTTAAATTCAAGAGACTGGATTATTCATTCGTTCATCTTTTTTTTTTTTAAATATTTGACGCTAATAAAGGCAAATATATATATTTGTGACTGCTGACTCATACCTTCTTATCACTTATATTTTTACTTTTTTCATTTGCTATTTTTGTTTGTTATATTCTTCAAAATGTTGCCTTTTTACGTTTTCCAATTGGATGGTGTTTTTAGGGCTTATTCCCTACGTTTACCGCCTCAGCCCGGATAATGATAACCACAGAAATAAAGCAATACCGTTCCGATTTGGAGCGAACGTTGCAATTAGGAATTTTCAGCCGTGAGTCAAAAAAGGAAATGAAAGGAAATACGTTACTCGTTTCATCACGAGTGGTCATGTATATTTAAAAAGTGCGGAGCTATAATGCCTACTGAATAGGAAGGGTGCTAGCATTTTGCGAAGTACATTGCACCAATAACACTGCAAGGTTGGTTTTATATATATATATATAATATATATATATATATATCCATATATAATATTTATATGAATGTCTTTTACTGCAATACAACGGTACAATATGAAGATAAAATGTCCATAAATCACTATTTGAACGTTGCAACCACATATTTCGAGCACTTCCTTCTGTGCTCCTTATCACGTGAATATCTATAGGCTGTATAGATATATGTATAAATATACATATATATAATAATTATATATATATATATATATAATATATAGGATATAGACATATATATATCTATCCTATTCTATATATATATATATATATAGATAATATATATATATGCAAATAAAATATATATCTATCTATCTATTTATATAAATTATATATATATATATATATATAGTATATATATATATATGATATATATATATATATATCTATACTCTATATATATATATATAGATATATATATATATATTTATATATATATAGATATATATATATATATATATATATATATATATATATATATATATATCACACATATCCACAGGCGAAAAATAAGAGACAGGGTGTAGGTCATGACCGGTTTCGGCTTTATTTTCAAGCCATTGACAAAGGACTGATACATAGTATTAGAATTCACGAGTATATATACTACAAAGACAGTACTGACGAACATACACACAACCGTTTGAGACTGCAGATCCACCCACAGGCAGGTGTCAAGGTAGGAGTGGCTTTCAAAAATCATTAGGCAAAAATTTACAATAAATTCTCAAGGGATACTACCGCTTAGGGTACAAGTCCACACCTGACAGGTGTCAGGGAGGCGGGGTTGAACATCTCATTACCACTACTGCCCCCTTTACTGTGTTTACAAATATAATAATCCTATTTTTCATATATCTCTGCAGCCAACCTTAAAATTTAAACAGTTTACAAATTTCTTTTGATATTAAAGGATCACGTTTATACATTCCTTGACTGATGTTCATATTATTGTTGTAGCTTTCTTTTATAAAACTAGATTCAATGATATTCCTTTCCAATGCATTATTAGAACACATCAGCTTTTTTGCCCCTTCCCAGTTAATAGCATGATTGTTCTCACTAACATGTACAAATATACCACTATTTCCCTGTGCATATCTCACACATTGTTTATGTTGTTTTATTCTTTTTTCCAGTGCTTTCCCCGTTTGACCAATGTAAAAGTTGTCACAAGACTTACACGGGATTTTATATACACATCCTTTAGCATTGTCGGGGGAGTTCTTAATAAGTACCTGTTTCATTGTTTTATTGTTTTTAAAAACTACATTAACACCAAAATTCTTCAGGAGATGTGGGATATCTTTCATATTACTATTATAAGGTAGTACAAGCAAATTTTTGTTGTTGTAAGGTTCTTTTTTATTTTGATACATGGTCTTTTTTGCCGCATTTAATGCATTGTTTAGTACATTATCTGGATATTTCAGTTTCTTGCCTGTATTCCGAATCTTATCTATTTCCTCATCTATATATTCTGGGCTACATACCCGTAGTGCTCTTAAAAACATGGAAGCAAATACTGATCTTTTTACCTTATTGTTTTGTCCAGAATAGAAATGTACATAGGAAGAAATATTAGTAGGTTTTCTGTAAACACTATACTTAAACCCACTACTATTTCTCCGTATGAGGACATCCAAAAAGGGTAGGCATTCATCTTTTTCTATTTCCATAGTAAATTTAATTGATGGTACTAATTAATTTAACCTGGCAAAAAAGTTATTTACATCCTCATTCCCTGGCCATACACAAATTATGGCGTCAACATATCTAAACCAAGGTACATTGCGTGGCATTATATTATTTAAAATTTTCTTTTAAAAAAATTCCTTATATAAATTACTTAGCACTGGGGACAGAGGGTTTCCCATTGCCATACCAAACTTTTGTGAGTAGAATTTTCCATTGAATTCAAATTTACAGTCTTTAATACATAATTTTATTAGTTCAATTAAGGTGCTTTTAGAAAATGGAATATCCAGTTGTTTGTTTTCTAATAATTCCGATAGAAACTCCAATAAATCATCAATAGGCACTTTTGTGAATAGAGATACTACATCAAAGCTCACAAGTCTCGATTCACTATTAACTTTTACACTATTTAGTTTATCTATCAGGTCCACATTATTCTTAATATTGGCA
>NC_061107.1:87602091-87604591 GCF_015104395.2 Macrobrachium nipponense
ATATATATATATATATATATATATATATATATATATATATATATATATATATATGTATGTATGTATGTATATATGTGTGTGTGTGTGTGATACATATACATATGTATATTTATATCACATACATACATACATATATACATACATACATACATACATATATATATATATATATATATATATATATATATATATATAGATATATATATATATTGTATATATTGACTACCAATATTTTTTTTTATTCCCACCCAATAAATGGAGCATCCATGCTTGCTGATGACAGGTGTAAGAGAAAGGTACAAATAAAAGGAAATAATTGCAGATAAATAAAACCAACAGTTAAGAAGAAGTGTTTTTACTTTTCAAGGTTTTGGAAAGGTTAAATAATGTTTAATCATTTTGGATTTTAACAGGAATTGATAACCATGTTTAATCGTGGTCTTTGAATCGTTATTGCACCTGATCATCCAGAGAGAGAGAGAGAGAGAGAGAGAGAGAGAGAGAGAGAGAGAGAGAGAGAAATTAAGTTATCTTAGTTTTACCAGACCACTGAGCAGATTAACAGCTCTCCTAGGGCTAGCCAGAAGGATTAGATATTTTTACGTGGCTAGGAATCAATTGGTCACCTAGCAACGGGTCCAACAGCTAATTGTGGGATCCGAACCACACTATATCGAAAAACGAATTTCTGTCACCAGAAATAAATTTCTCTGATTCCGTGTTGGTCAAGCCGGGAATCGAACTTCAGACCACCGGAGAGAGAGAGAGAGAGAGAGAGAGAGAGAGAGAGAGAGAGAGAGAGAGAGAGAGGCCTTCCGGTATAGTTTTGTCTATATGAAACTGGTGATGAGCAGAGTAAGAATATTAATTCTAGGATTAATCAGGGCTTATCTAATCTTGTAATTAGAATCATTGCAGAGAGAGAGAGAGAGAGAGAGAGAGAGAGAGAGAGAGAGAGATAGACATTACCCGGAACACAAATTAAAAGTTTTTTTGTGACGTACAGTTCGAGGAAACTGGTCAATCAAGATCTGGTTGGATTCTTATTATTATTATTATTATTATTATTATTATTATTATTATTATTATTATTATTATTATTATTATTATTCAGAAGATGAACCACATTCCAATGGAACATGCACACCACAATGGGTCATTGACTTGAAATTCAGGCTTCCGAAGAATATGGTGTTCATTTGAAAGAAGTGACAGTATGTTACAATTCTATAGAAAGATTAACTTCACTGCTTTGTTTCTGCATCCGTGACCGCAGCAAGTGCAATTACATGTGGTAATTGAACCTCAAAAGTCTTTTTTGTATTTAACTCAAAAGCCTTACATGGTTTACTTGAGAATAGGGAAAATTGAATGTCATCGCTACAAGACATAAACCTCATTCACTAACTCATTTATGTTAATAAATATTATCATTATTATTATTATTATTTTTTTTTTCCTCTATCACAGTCCTCCAATTCGACTGGGTGGGTGGTATTTATAGTGTGGGGTTCTGGGTTGCATCCTGCCTCCTTAGGAGTCCATCACTTTTCTTACTATGTGTGCCGTTTCTAGGATCACACTCATCTGCATGAGTCCTGGAGCTACTTCAGCCTCTAGTTTTTCTAGATTCCTTTTCAGGGATCTTGGGATCGTGCCTAATGCTCCTATGATTATGGGTACGATTTCCACTGGCATATCCCATATCCTTCTTATTTCTATTTTCAGATCTTGATACTTATCTATTTTTTCCCTCTCTTTCTCTTCAACTCTGGTGTCCCATGGTATTGCGACATCAATGAATGATACTTTCTTCTTGACTTTGTCAATCAACGTCACGTCTGGTCTGTTTGCACGTATCACCCTAGCCGTTCTGATACCATAGTCCCAGAGGATCTTTGCCTGATCGTTTTCTATCACTCCCTCAGGTTGGTGCTCGTACCACTTATTACTGCAAGGTAGCTGATGTTTCTTGCACAGGCTCCAGTGGAGGGCTTTTGCCACTGAATCATGCCTCTTTTTGTACTGGTTCTGTGCAAGTGCCGGGCATTCGCTTGCTATGTGGTTTATGGTTTCATTTTTCGTATTGCACTTCCTACATATGGGAGAGATGTTATTTCCGTCTATCGTTCTTTGAACATATCTGGTTCTTAGGGCCTGATCTTGTGCCGCTGTTATCATTCCTTCAGTTTCCTTCTTTAGCTCTCCCCTCTGTAGCCATTGCCATGTGTCATCGCTGGCTAGTTCTTTAGTCTGTCTCATGTATTGTCCGTGCATTGGTTTGTTGTGCCAGTCGTCTGTTCTGTCTGTCATTCTCCTGTCTCTGTATATTTCTGGGTCTTCGTCTACTTTTATTAGTCCTTCTTCCCATGCACTCTTTAGCCACTCGTCTTCACTGGTTTTCAGATATTGTCCCAGTGCTCTGTTTTCGATGTTGACGCAGTCCTCTATACTTAGTCGTCCTCTCCCTCCTTCCTTTCGTGTTATGTATAGTCTGTCC
>NC_061107.1:87612091-87614591 GCF_015104395.2 Macrobrachium nipponense
GGTATTGGTATGCGTTTAAATAATGAGGTCACATGTATCCACTGTGATTTTTTAATCATGATTATATATATATATATATATATATATATATATAGATATATATATATATATATATATATATATATTATTATAAGAAAACCCCGGCTCTGCCCGTGGCCCCTGTAATCTCTGAATTACAACCGATAAATTCTCTCTCTCTCTCTCTATTAGCGAAGAAAAATAGAAAACATAATATAGAGGATAAAGTAGGAGGTCCTCTAGACTTCTGAAAATCAATTCCTGTTCCTTCGGATGGAAACATAGAGAACGTCTAAGTTGCTTAGAATTTCTTCCTGATTCATTTTGCTACCGTGAAACTTTTGTTTTGACAGAGTCTAGTTATATTCAACAAAGTACATTCTTCTGAGAGAGAGAGAGAGAGAGAGAGAGAGAGAGAGAGAGAGAGAGAGAGAGAGAGAGCTAAGAAGTATTTACAAGAGGAAAACATTTCAGAGCCAGTGTGAGCAAGGGAATGGGTATGAGGTCAAATGGCATCTGTGAATATTTATATATACCAGTAATTGTAGGCCTAATGGAAACACTGGGAGTAAATATTCCGAATGATATTCATATATATATATATATATATGTTTATATGTGTGTGTGTGTTTGTGTATTAATGTTAATTGGTTTAGCTCATTAAGTTCAACCCTCTCAAAGACATAAAAAGCAACTAGATTTTCCCGCTTCATTAAGCCGTTATTTAGTTAATAATTCTCTCTCTAATTATTATAAGTAATAATGGAATAACATTTGATAATTAGCAATATAACCCTAAAGCCTTATACTTAAACAAAGATGATTAATTATTAACCCCAATTACAATATCTAAAGTTTACTAAGGAAATGTTAGCTGATATTGAAATGAGATTACATCCACCCTAATAACAATAAAAGTTTTGTTGTTATGTGTATGTACGTATATATATATATATATATATATATATATATATATATCTATATATATATATATATATATATATATATAAATATATATATATATATATATATATATATATATCATATATATAATATATATATAACATATATAATATATATATATATAATATATATATATATATATATAATAAACATACTCGTACACAAATATATATGTTTGTGTGTACGCATTCTGTGCATGAATGTATATTTATGCATTTTTTTAATGCCTGATACGATATGTTAAGTGTTGGTGCCCTAATGTAACCTGTTTCATTGAAAACAGCTCGATGAAAAAATATAAGGATGACTGTCTGCCTTAATGGAAACACTCAGACTCCCGCCAACAGATAACCACTTGTTTAAAAGACAATAAATGAAATGGAAAGGGTTGTAAGCTAGGGGCCGAAGGATTCCTGTTGATAAGCTTAAATAATCCTTTTAGTGGACCACGAGAGGTGCACCAAAGTTACGGAAACACACAACACACCCCAAGAAATAATACAAAATAATCTTGACAGTGACATATACATAGATGTGACCCAAGAAATACAAACTGTAATCGTCTGTAAAAATATGTCATGAATTATTTCATCTTTACTCTAAAGAAACCACGATAACCTTTTGTAAAAATCTTGAATTTTTACAACACTGAGCAAGGAAATCTGCAATCACTGCTAGTGAAGTGTAAAATACTGAGATAATCTGGGATTTCCTGACGAAAGTTTAATAGATTACGTTCTCTGTTTTTAGGTATTCAGTTTATGCTAGACTTTACAGCTTGGCATTCCATATTCCGCACCTTTGGTGTTGATCGAGGTCCTGGATTCCAGCACTTCCAGTCCCTCTCTCTCTTTCGTGATATGTGTGATATCAAAGGTATATGTTTCGTTGGTAAACTATATATATAACATATATATATATATATATATACCATATATATATTATATATATATATATATATATATATATATATAAATCATATATATATACATATATATAATATATATATAATATATATAAAGTACATATAGATATATAACAATATACGTACCCACCCCCCCCATATCAGTATAGTTTATATATATATATATATATATATATATATATATATATATATATATATATATATATATATATATAAATATAAATATAAATATATACATGTATACATATACTATATATATATATATATATATATATATATAATATATGTATACAGTGTTATCATATGTTGAAACCTGGTGCAATGTGAATTAAACTAAAAGAGATATTATAGAAATGCTCATATTATTCTCTATAAATATATCCAAATATATTTGATATTTTTAAAAAAATTACTTAGGAAGAATCGATCACTCAAAGACTTTGTCGAATGAACCCAACCTAAGCCAGGAGCAATCGAATGACACGCAAAGGAACAGGAATTTAAACCATGCGATGCAAGGAATCGGGAATCGGGAATCGGTAGCTACAAAGAACAGAACGCTCCAGGAGTAACAGGAACTCGTTTCGTTTAGTT
>NC_061107.1:87619591-87652091 GCF_015104395.2 Macrobrachium nipponense
CTTGTTTATTGAAGAAACTCTCTCTCTCTCTCTCTCTCTCTCTCTTTTCTTAAGTAGGATATTAAGTGTTTTGTTTATATACCAACTTCCCCTTGTTTATTGAGGAAACTTTTCTCTCTCTCTCTCTCTCTCTCTCTCTCTCTCTCTCTCTCTCTCTCTCTCTCTCTCTCTTAAGTAGGATATTGTTTGATTTTGTTAACATACCAACTTCCCCTTATTTATTGAAGAAACGCTGTCTCTCTCTCTCCCTCCCTCTCTCTCTCTCTTCTTTCTAAAGTAGGATATTTTGTAATATATATGTATCCAACATTTCCTTATTTACTTAAGAATTTTGATATTGCACAGAACTTTCATTGTTTCCGAAAACTCTCTGACATGATATGGATAATGTCTAAGTATTTTTAATTCTGTTTCAACAAATACTAAATAAAAAACCAAGTCATTCATAATTAGACTTTAAGTAGTTTCTTGCAACTGTATAATTCACTCCCCACCCCGGTCCCTCTCCTTCATTTACAACGTCAAAAAAAGGCCAGGGAATATAAATGGCCTTCATATGGCAATAATAGCTACACGTATAATAACAGTTTTTTTTTTTTTTAATATTTATTTGTTCACTGAAAATTGTAGGTAAACTCATACGGAATATGTTGCAAAAGATTTGGTGATACTTTCTTTTAGAAATAATTGTTTGTCTTATTATCTAGTTGTATTTTTTTTTTTTTTTTTTTTTTTTTTTTTTTTTTTTTTTTTCTTTTCCCCCACATCTTGCAAGATATGTGGCCATTTTTTTAATAAGTTAATATTTAATTTTAAAGTTGTAAAAATTTTTTTTTTTTTTTTTAGATACGAGAATGTAATGCAAATATAGCCACATTATATTTTGTATTGACACACACAAACACACACACACACACGAACACGCACACGCATATATATATATATATATATATATATATATATATATATATATATATATATATATATATATATATATATATATATATATATATATATATATATATATATATAAAGATTGTATGCAAGAGGTACTTATATACAAACAGTTGCATAATGCGATGCAATTATAACATATATATATATATATGGTATGATGATGATATATATATATATGATAATATAATATATATATTATATATATGATATATATATATATATATATATGTATGCATGAATGTATGTATATAAATGTTGTCGAAAGTAATTCATAAAAATAACCGCCAGAAATAGTTGAATAAAATCCATAAAATTTAATAGATTAATAGGGTAAGCTGATAAAATCATTCACGAAAGTAGTTCGTAATTACATAAGCACACTAGTGGTGTATTTCAGAAATATGTCTTCTGTAACGCGTCACTTACCTTACAGTGTCTGATCTTCATTCAGTACTGAAAAATTACGCGTCAAGTTTTCTAATGGGCTCATTATTCAAGTAGAGAACGAAAGCTCTCTCGTTCTGGACGCGGTCTTGGAAGCGGTGCACACAGATTAAAAACCTTTTTACTCAAAGTGGGTGCTAATGAGGAATGAAAGCTCATTTGAGATTCCACAGTAATGTAGTGTTGAGTCCAGTGCAGCTTCTCTCTCTCTCTTTCTCTCTCTCTCTCTCTCTCTCTCTGTGTGTGTGTGTGTGTTTATCTTTGCATGTGCGTGTTGATGGAATGAAATACAAACTAGGCAACAGTGCAGGTATATGGTTCTCTCTCTCTTTCTCTCTCTCTCTCTCTGTTTGTCTTTGGTAATGTGTGCTGTTTGAATAAAATACAATTTAGGCAACGACGCTAACTGTATTTTAAAAACGTGATGATTTTTATAAAGACAAAGAAATAAAGTTCAGGCTTTATCTCGCCAGGAATAGCTTTAATACTTTGTTTTCATATGTATAATGAATAAAGAGGAACCCTTCCTCTTTAATGTTAATGCCACAGAACCAACATATTTGTTATGACTTCATTTTCTTTTATTCGATAATATAGTTTTTGCTATCGATATCCTAATCCTTAACTAATTCATGAATAACAAGAAAATGTTCTAAGTGGTAGTTTTAGGTAACTAAGTAGTTTAAGTAATTCAATTGTCCTACAAGTTTTTCATGTAAACAAGACTCGATAGGATATTTGCCTGATTCTTACGAGACATATTAAATCTCAAGCAGACATCTATGGAAATTTGTGTTCTGTCTCTGTTTTATTTTATTACAACAAAGCCTTTTACATTGCTATTTATGAATGTACATACATTTATATCTATAAAAGAAAATAGCTCAAAACTAACAAAAATTATTGAACAATCAGACATATACAGCACACCCCAGTGGCCTTTGACTTGAAATTCAAGCTTCCTAAGGCTATGGTGTAATAATAATAATAATAATAATAATAATAATAATAATAATAATAGTCGTCAATGGACTGATTAAGCAACATTGGGGCTGGTCAGTCGTTGATTCCTTGGGAAAGGATCTATACCATAATTTCCTCAGTCTACTCAGCAATGATGGAAAGAAATGAAGAATTAAACAACAACGACGTATATGGAACCTCTGGCAGCAGAGGAGCTTCGTCCGGCAGCCAGATATTCAACCCAATTGAAGGGAAGACGGTAAGGTACTTGGAGGTCGTCATCCAGCAACTGACCACCACAACGACAGTAACCAACAGCCTGAAACTGGAGCTACAGAAGCAAACCAGAGGAAGAAATGGACAAGAGAAGAAAATAAGGAAATATGGAGATGCTACATCAGAAGCAACCCGACGGAGAGAGGATATAGAAGAAGGTTGGTCAATATCTGGAATGAGAGAAATAACACCCCCTAAACAGAGCAGAGGCTGGCAGACCAAGTAACAAACATAAGAAAAAGAACTGGCTCTCCCCAACAGAAAGAGAAGAACTGGAAAGGGAAATGACACATGTCAACGAATTACAAGAAGGCGAACTGAGAGACGATGCCACAGAAGACAACAGAGATGATGAGGTATCAACAACGACACAAGAAGAAACACCGACGAAGTAACAGAGAGGACGGAATGGGTAGAAAAGATCAGACGATGGATGGAGCCAGATACAGAGAGAACAAAGATCCCCTCCATGAAACCCTGCAACACCAAGCAATTGAGGAAGAAAACAAGTGAGGTCAATGAAATAGCGGGAATAATATACACCACCAGTATCACAGAAACAAATAACTTGGCATATGCAGGAGCAAGATTAGTAGCAGAACTGATTGGGATACGAACACCAACTCCACCAACACAACCAACCCAACAGAAACCAAAACAGCAACCACCTAGGAAAAGGTGCCTGGAAAAGCAAATCATGGTGATGAGATCTGACTTGAGCAAACTGAAAGAGATGGCAGAAAAAAGGCTAAGAAGCAAGAAAACAGGGGAGGAACTCAACGAGAAATACAAAGTACAAGAGAGGGGACTAAACAACACAATAGAAGATGTAAAACAGAGGCTTAAGGCCAAAGCACATAAGATCCAACAGTACATGAACAGGAATAAAGGATGCCAACAGAACAAACTATTCGGAACCAACCAGGAAAGACTATACAGCTAACTAAGAGGGGAAGACAACCACCCAGAAATTCCTAAACCCGAACCAAGTAAGAGACTCTGGGAAAACATATGGAACAATCTGGTATTACACAACAAACATGCTGCATGGCTCCAGGAAGTCAAGGAAGAAGAAACAGGGAGAATAAAACAAAGCTTGACCGAGATCACGACAGACACAATCAGACACCAACTAAAGAAAATGCCCAACTGGAAAGCCCCAGGTCTCGATGATGTCCATAGATACTGGCTCACAAACTTCAAGGCTCTACACCCACGAATAGCAGAACAACTACAGCATTGTATCACAAATCACCATGCGCCTTAGTCAACATACAAAATTGCAAAGTAACAAGGACTGAAGGGATAAAGCTACCAGATGGGAGCAACAGCAAACACATAGATGAGACGGGATTTAAATACCTAGGAATATTGGAAGGAGGGGATATAAAACACCAAGAGATGAAGGACACGATCAGGAAAGAATATATGCAGAGACTCAAGGCGATACTCAAGTCAAAACTGAACGCTGAAAATATGATAAAAGCCATAAACACATGGACAGTGCCAGTAATCAGATACAGTGCAGGAATAGTGGAATGGACGAAGGCAGAACTTCGCAGCATAGACCAGAAAACGAGGAAACATATGACAATACACAAAGCATACCCAAGAGGAAATACGGACAGACTATACATAACATGGAAGGAAGGAGGGAGAGGACTACTAAGTATAGAGGACTGCGTCAACATTGAGAACATAGCACTGGGGCAATATCTGAAAACCAGTGAAGACGAGTGGCTCAAGAGTGCATGGGAAGAAAGGCTGATAAAAGTAGACGAAGACCCAGAAATATACAGAGACAGGAGAATGACAAACAGAACAGAGGACTAGCACAACAAACCAATGGACGGACAATACATGAGACAGACTAAAGAACTAGCCAGCGATGACACATACTAATGGCTACAGAGGGGAGAGCTAAAGAAGGTAACCGAAGAAATTATAACAGCGGCACAAGATCAGGCCCTAAGAACCAGATATATTCAAAGAACGATAGATGGAAATAACATCTCTCCCATATGTAGGAAGTTCAATACGAAAATTGAAACCATAAACCACATAGCAAGCGAATGTCCGGCACTTGCACAGAACCAGTACAAAAAGAGGCATGATTCAGTGGCAAAAGCGCTCCACTGGAGCCTGTGCAAGAAACGTCAGCTACCTTGCAGTAATAAGTGGTACGAGTACTAACCTGAAAGAGTGATAGAAAACGATCAGGCAAAGATCCTCTGGGACTATGGTATCAGAACAGATAGGGTGATATGTGCAAATAGACCGGATGTGACGTTGATTGACAAAATCAAGAAGAAAGTATCATTCATTGGTGTCGCAATACCATGGTACACCAGAGTTGAAAAGAGAGGGAAAAAAATGGATAAGTATCAAGACCTGAAAATAGAAATAAAAAGGATATGAGATATGCCAGTGGAAATTGTACCCATAATCATAGGAACACTAGGCACGATCCCAAGATCCCTGAAAAGGAGTCTAGAAAAACTAGAGGCTGAAGTAGCTCCAGGACTCATGCAGAAGAGTGTGATCCTAGAGACGGCGCACTAGTAGAAAAGTGATGGACTCCTAAGGGAGCAGGATGCAACCCGGAGGAACCCCACACTATAAATACCACCCAGTCAAATTAGACGACTGTGATAGACCAAAAAAATATAATAATAATAATAATAATAACAATAATAATAATACTAATAATAATAATAATAATAATTTTTTTTTTGCTCTATCACAGTCCTCCAATTCGACTGGGTGGTATTTATAGTGTGGGGTTCCGGGTTGCATCCTGCCTCCTTAGGAGTCCATCACTTTTCTTACTATGTGTGCCGTTTCTAGATCACACTCTTCTGCATGAGTCCAGGAGCTACTTCAGCCTCTAGTTTTTCTAGATTCCTTTTCAGGGAATCTTGGGATCGTGCCTAGTGCTCCTATGATTATGGGTACGATTTCCACTGGCATATCCCATATCCTTCTTATTTCTATTTTCAGATCTTGATACTTATCCATTTTTTCCCTCTCTTTGTCTTCAACTCTGGTGTCCCATGGTATTGCGACATCAATGAGTGATACTATCTTCTTGACTTAGTCAATCAACGTCACGTCTGGTCTGTTTTTTGCACGTATCACCCTATCCGTTCTGAATACCATTAGTCCCAGAAGGTATCTTTGCCTGATCGTTTTCTATCACTCCTTCAGGTTGGTGCTCGTACCACTTATTACTGCAAGGTAGCATATGTTTCTTGCACAGGCTCCAGTGGAGGGCTTTTGCCACTGAATCATGCCTCTTTTTGTACTGGTTCTGTGCAAGTGCCGGGCATTCGCTTGCTATGTGGTTTATGGTTTCATTTTTCGTATTGCACTTCCTACATATGGGAGAGATGTTATTTCCGTCTATCGTACTTTGAACATATCTGGTTCTTAGGGCCTGATCTTGTGCCGCTTGTTATCATTCCTTCAGTTTCCTTCTTTAGCTCTCCCCTCTGTAGCCATTGCCAATTGTCATCGCTGGCTAGTTCTTTAGTCTGTCTCATGTATTGTCCGTGCATTGGTTTGTTGTGCCAGTCCTCTGTTCTGTCTGTCTTTCTCCTGTCTCTGTATATTTCTGGGTCTTCGTCTACTTTTATTAGTCCCTTCTTCCCATGCACTCTTTAGCCACTCGTCTTCACTGGTTTTCAGATACTGCCCCCGTGCTCTGTTTTCGATGTTGGATGCAGTCCTCTATACGTTAGTAGTCCTCTCCCTCCTTCCTTTCGTGTTATGTATAGTCTGTCCGTATTTGCTCTTGGGTGTAGTGCTTTGTGTATTGTCATTTGTTTGTTTCCTGGTTTTCTGATCTATGCTGCGGAGTTCTGCCTTCGTCCATTCCACTATTCCTGCGCTGTATCTGATTACTGGCACTGCCCATGTGTTTATGGCTTTTATCATATTTCCAGCGTTGAGTTTTGAATTGAGTATCGCCTTGAGTCTCTGCATATATTCTTTCCTGATCGTGTCCTTCATCTCTTGGTGTTTTATATCTCCTCCTTCCATTATTCCCAAGTATTTGTATCCTGTCTCATCTATGTGTTTGATGTTGCTCCCATCTGGTAGCTTTATCCCTTCAGTTCTCGTTACTTTGCCTTTTTGCCTTTTTTTTTTTAATAATAAATTATTATTATTATATTATTATTATTATTATTATTATTTTATTGGAAGATATTGCTGCATTAGCTGCATTCAGCTTGTAAATAGTCTTCTCTATTTTTCTAATAATAGCTTTCTCTCTGCTACTACAACTGGCGAGTATTGCGCCGATAATACTCATGAGGAGGAGTCAATTTCGGGGATATTGCTTAAAATTTATTTATTTGTCATAGTAAATGAACAAATAGATCAAAATATAAGTCAATCCAGTGGCCAATGTTTCTCTCGGTATCATCCGAGCATGATCACGGCAGTGGGTCGGAGCAGATTGAAGGTGTTGTTGTTGTTATTGTTGTTGCTGTTGTATTAAGCCAACACTTCTTGTTGTCACGGGCCTTTCCCTTGTTTGGCCTGTAGGTGATCTGAAAAGATTCATTAGGTTCATGGTTAGTTTTATGAGTTTGGAAATATTTTTAGTTGTAGAGATAGGAGTGAACAGGGGAAGGATGATGGTGTCAGTAAGAGAGGGCCATCATGTCATATTGTAGTAGAAGTTTGAAAAAAAATGTAAGGCTTTTGAATATTAGAAAAACTTTGGAGGTAGGGTTGTCCAACCCTTTACTCCCTTGGGTCCCTGTGGGAGGATTTCAGTGGAAGGTAAAGTTTAGAAGAATGATAGCGGATGATGTGGATAGAGCCTTACAGTGAGGGGATGTGATGAGGGTGATTGATGTTATTTTAGCTTATTTACCTTGGTGGAGGTAGGTTGTAGAGCATCAGGGCATGCTCTTCTAAGTTTTCAATGATTGTTTTTGCGACTGTGGCAGCTGCAAGCTCAGCATCTTGTGCAAGTAAATCAATTTGTGCTGTTTCCCTGCACTCCAGTACGTAGTGAAGGAGTGGTTGCTGTGTTTCTTCTTGACAGTGTTCACATGGTCTGACACTGTTTTCCACGATTTCCCAGCAGGCTTTGTTTCCTAGCCTGAGTTTGTGGATGATCACAGCAAGTTTTTTTGGAGTGTGCCTGTCTATGGGAGGAGGCACTAGGCCGGTCGACCTCTTATACCATCTGGCAGACGGTGAGTTCTTTTCTACCCACTCATGATGGTCTTTTAGCAAGTTTTCTTTGCAGAGTGGTTTCATGGCATTATTGATTTGTTCCAGTACAGGTTGTATATGTATTTGCACTCTGTCAATGTGCTTTGTACTTTTGGCTAGCTCATCGGCCCTATCATTGCCTAGAATTCCTATGTGACTAGGTATCCAGTTTAAGGTGACAGGTCTTCCTCTTTCGCTGTGCTGGTGCAGCAGTGTTTTAATTCCAGCCAGCAGTGCTTTGTTCTCTTTGTTTTTCTGTTGATGCAAGACTTGCATTGAGGACTTTGAGTCGATGTGGATGATTACAGGCCCTTCTTCATTCTCCAGTGCCTGTCTTATTGTTGTTAATTCTGTCTGCATAGTGGAGGCGTGGTTGGAGGTCCTCCAGCAGGCTGTGAAATTTTTTTAGTATACTGCAGCTCTTGTAGTTTGATTCTCAGGATCTACAATGCCATCAGTGTAGTATGTTTGTGCCCCTGTGATCTCAGTGTTTCTGATTGCCTCATTGGCTGCAGCTCTTAGCTCTTCTCTTGTGCAGTCTTCTTTTGCTCTTGGTAGGCTTGTGTATTTATATATTGCAGTGTCCTTCTTCCAGGGTGGTAGATGTTGTGTGCCCTGTGTTGTGTCTCGACTTAGCTGAAACAGTATCTCTGCTATGCCTAGACTCGTGATGTTGTCACTTTGTTCCTTACCATAGGAACTCAGACTTTGAATCTCTGGGTGTTTAGCAAGTTCCTCTCTGGCTCTTTTCCTCTGAGAGGAACATCTTGACCATTGTGCTTGCATTTCGCTGTGCAATCCTATCCTCTAGTTTTGGCAAGTTAGTCTCAAGCCTGAGGTTGCACAGCCTTGTCCATGTGGGTGCTCCTAGTATGAGTCTCATTGCATTGTTTTGAATGACCTCCAGTGACTCTTTTTGAGCATCTGTCAGCCTCATCAGAGTGGGGGCAGCATAGTCCACCAGTGTTCTGGTGCAGGCGATAGTATTTCCTTTGTATGTGTTCATTTGCTCCCTCCTTCAGGGATGACATGTATCTCATGGTGGCCAGTCTTGCATTTGCTCTTTCTCTCAAGTACTTGAATTCCTCCTTGAAAGTTAGCTGCTGCTCTATGACAACTCAGCTTTTGAGTGTGCAGAGTGCAGGGAGGTTATAACTGTCAAACATGTGTTATGCGAATGCCCAAAGTACAACCAGCAACGACTGTCAACACTTGGAAACAGATCTATGAAAGAAATCTTGTCAGAATCCTCTGCATTTTCAGTCATGCGTATTTTTATGTTCTTAAAGAAGTGTAATTTAGTTGATAAAATATAAACCTAAGTAAAATTTAAAAATACAAAAATTATTAGACTAATGAATTTTAAAAACAAACCTTCTAAATGTTACCTAACTTATTCTGATTTTATTTTTTATGAAAGTATGGATACAATGAGTAAATTGTATTTATAGTGTGCATGTGTTCCCGTGTGAGTGTGTGCCTTTGTGCAGTTTTTTAGTTTAATTTTCAATCATTTGTCATCACACCGAAAAACACTTCGGTTCCAGAGCTTTGCCTCTGTCCTAGACATGGTTTTTTATTTTATTTTAATCTAATCCTTCGGGACAGCCCTATAAGAGCTGAAAGTCAGCTCAGTGATTCTGGTTTAAACTACTTTAATAATAATCTATGACAACTCCTAAGTACATGTAGCTGTCTACCCATTCTATGGGCTCAGCTCCTATTGTCAGTGGTTGCAGCCGTCTGTGGGCTTTTATGGTCATGGCCTTTGTTTTATTTATATTTATTTTAAGACATAGCTCATTTGATTTATTGTTGATGTCATTGAATGTCCTTTGCATTTTAGGCTTTCTAACAGCTCTTCTTGCTACTACACACACATCATTGGCATAGATAAAGATTTCTACGCCTTCTGGAAGCTGCAGGGAGGCTATATTCTCCATTAGTATGTTGAATAGAAATGAACTTAGAATTCCTCCCTGAGGGGTGCCATTTTCCAAGTCGGGGAATGTAGACATCACTCCTTGGAATTTTACTCTGGCCTGCCTTCCCAGTACATAGTTTTTTGTCCATGCTAGTAAGTGTCCTTGGACTCCCCTCCTTACTACTGATTGCAGTATTGCTGCTGGACTGGCTAATTCAAAAGCCTTTTCAAAATCTATGAAGACTACTGTAGCCTTCTTCTGATTTATGTAACTGAGAACATGTTATGCACTCTGTAGTTCCGACTCCTTCCTGATATGCGTATAGCTGCTTGTGCGGTGGACTGATCTTGTACTTCATTCTATTTAGTACCATTTTTTCTTCAGTTTTTTCAATGCATGACACCAATGCAATCGGTCTTGGGTTCTCTGGGTCTTTAGGTTTGGGGATTGGCTGTGTGTCCTGCTGCCGCCAGGTTTGTGGTCTTGTATGCTCAGTGTGTGTCTTGTTTAGGATTCTCAGAAAGGCTGTTTCTCCTGCAGGCCCCATTTTACTGATCATGGTGTATGTTATCCTGTCTGCTCCTGGCGCTGTCTCTGCCAGCTTTAAATACTGCTTTCAGTTCCTCTACTGTGTAAGGGGTGTCTGTATCATCTGGTCTGAGGCAGGCCGCATCGATCCCCTCCCATCTGATCGGTGCTAGCTGATCCTGAATTCGTCTTATTTCAGGGGAGAGGTTACCTGAGCTAGTCCTGTTGGCGAAGGATGTTGCCAGTCTTTCCGATTCTTCTAGTGGGTGAGGGTGAGTTGCTACGGGTGTTCTCTTCTTTCCGGCTACTCTGTTCAGCCACTTCCATAGCTCCGAGAGGGATGTGTAATGTGATAGTTTTGTACACCATTCCATCCACTTTTCAATTCTTATTTCTTGCAGCTGCTGTTGAACATCATTTTTGACTGCTTGTAGCAGTTCTCTGTTTTCTGTTGTCCTTCTTTTCCTGTAGGTTTTTGTTACCCTGTTCAGTAGGGTTTTCAGTCTTCTTACTTCTGGGCAGTAGTACCAGGAGTCTTTGTAGGTGTGGTCTCTTTTTCCTACTCTCATGGGCATTGCCCTATTTGCTGCATTGTGTATAGCCTCAACTAGATCTTTTTCTAGCTGATCTATGTCTTCTGGAGGTGTATATTGTGCTGCCCACTCTTCGAGGGCTAGATGAAATACAACCCAGTCTACTAGGTCTTGGTTCCATGTCGGAGGAGGTGGCGGTGTTGGAGGTAGTTGCTGCATCTCCAGCTCTGTTACTGTGGCAAAGTGATCGCTTACTAGTGTCGGGTGCACTTGCCACCTTGTTAGGTGTCTGATTGTTGTTGTAGCAAATGTCAAATCTAATCTGCCTCCTCTTATGTGTGTGGGTTGCCCTGAGTTGAGTAGTAAGACTCCTTCAAACTCATCTAGAGAGAATGCTATGTGCTCTCCAGGTTGGTTTGTGGTTGATGGGGATGATAGCAGAGGGTGATGTGTGTTAAAGTCCACACATATAATTGTTGGTGAGTCTGCTGCAAGTGCGAAGAGCTGTGTGAGTTGTAGTTCTCCTGGTTCTTCTCTATGTATTTTTCTATATATATTGTATATGTCTATCTTCTGGTTTAGCAGTGTGATTTTCACTGCTAGGGTCTCCACATTGTTGCCACAGGGGATTGGGTTGTGTGTTCTCACTGTTGGGATTGTATTCTTGATGAGAATTGCCAATCCTCTGTCCATGCCTATGCATGAGGTTGTGTAGACATTATATCCAGTTATTCTGAATTTTGTCCCAGTTGTTAGCACGGTTTCTTGAAGTAGAATGATGTCCACATTTTCTGTTTTGCAGACTACAATTAGTGTAGCTGCCTTCGTCCTTACAATTAGTGTAGCTGCCTTCGTCCTTATTCCACCAGCGTTCCAGTTGACGATTTTCAACATGATTGGTATGTTGAGGAGAACTGTCTTGGGTATCTTGGTGTGTAAGTTCTTCCAGTTTCTCCTGTCATGCGTTCAGTGACTGATGAGGATGATGAGGATGAGGATGAGTTGGATGAATTGAGAGGGGTTGGGGTTATTGGGTCAGAGGATGTGGAAGGTGAGGGGTTGAGGGAGGATGTGGAAGGTAGAGGTGAGGGGTTTGAGGAGCGGGGTTTGCAGCAGCTTGGGTTGCTGCCTCCTGCATAGAGGTAGAGGGGGAGGGGGACTTGGAAGCTCCTCTAATGAAGCTCTTTAGTAGTACTTCTGTGCACTCTTGAACAGTTTCTGCATTGATGTATCCCTTTATGATGCAGTTGGAGAAGTCTGTCAAACTGTCTCTGAGATCGATTGTTTTTATGAATATGGTTCTTGGCAATGGTTTAGGTACTTGAGGACTCGTCTGCTGGGGGGTGGGTCTTCTCGTTGCACACCTGGAGCTGTTTCTCTTTTTGCTGGTTCCAGTTTCCTTCCTGGATTCCTCCAGCTCTTCCCTGGTGTAAAACCTTCTTCTGGGCTGAGGTTTTGGGGCTGATCTTCCTCTAGACAAGCTTCTTTCTTTTCTTGCCTCTTTGGGTAGAACGGCCTTTACTCTTGCCAATCTTTCGGGGCATCCCCAGGCCATGGCAATGTGTGCCTTGCTGCAGTTGGGGCACTTTGGTGTTGTAGTCGCCCCTGCTTTGCATTTTGCAATGCACTCTTCAGTAGGGTGTTTTTTGCTGCATATTGCACAGGTCTCCTGCTTTGCTTGACATTGGCTTTTGTGGTGTCCAAATTTTTGGCATTTGTAACACCTGAGTGGTTCTGGGTAGTATGTTTTTACCCCATACCTTCCAAAGACTCCCAGGTCAACTCCCTCTGGAATGATCCCCACGAAAGTGACCAGGACAGCTTTGGTAAGGATGCCTTGCTTATTTTTCATCCTTACTGCAGCTGTTATGTTGCTTGTGCTAGTCAAGTGGCTTTTTGGCATTTCAAGTGAGCAGCCTACCACTACTGCCTTCTTGATCTTCTCTTCTTCCTTGACCTCCTTGATGGTGATGGCTGTGGTGTTCCTCAGTGTACTTATCGTCCTTGAATCTCTGGATGAGATTGTCCATTGTCCCTGCCTGTTAGGTTTTGCCTGGAATTGCAGGTTCTTGAATTTGTTTTGGAAGGCTGCTATAGCCCTGAAGCCTTCAGTGGAGTTGCTGGCCATGACCCTGAAGTGGGTGGTCTTTTCTCTGACTTGGTTTCCCGTATGGCAGTTTTTTCCGGTGAGTTCTCCTTGAAGCTCGTCTTTTTTCCCGTTTCCTGGTCCTTTTTGAGTTAACCAAAGTCCATTCCTGGTCATCATCATCGTCCTCCTTTGTTCTTTTTTTTTCCACTGATCCTCAGCAGTTCCTATGGCTTCCATATTGGCGGTCTCTTCCAGCTCCTGCTGTTGGTGCAATTCCGTTTCAGACATCCTGAGGGGTGCTTCAAAGTCGAAAGGGGGAGAAGTAAAGACAGCCAGTGCGCCTGGTTGGGTTGTCCAACCCTTTTTTAAGCCCTAGGGCACCAGACAAAGTTAGAGTTCAAGTAGAAGAATGAAATTATAGAATCTGAAACTGAAATTAAATGTTATTTATTGTTATCATTATTATTATTATTATTATTATTATTATTATTATTATTATTATTATTATTATTATTATTATCTTATTATTATATTATTATTATTATTAGTATTACTATTTTATTACTATTATTATTATCATTACTACTTTATTATTATTATTATTACTATTTTATTATTATTACTTTATTTTATTTCTTTCTTTTCTGTTGGGAGGGGGTTGCCCTATCTATACTATTTGTAGCTGTTTACTGACTGCAGCAGTTGCAGCTGGGGAATCCCCTTACTGCTCTCAGAGCACTAAGACGACCCAGCAGTCAAGTCCTACACTCAAGGAAATCTTTAGTTATGGAAATAAAACTCTTAGACCAGTTTACTGATCTCAATTACACACTCTTATACACACAAACTTACACTTGGCTTATAATGCCAATCCTTTCAAACCAAACCTATCGCCCTATCTTAGATTCTTGGCTTATAGGCACCAAGTCTATCGGTCCTATGCCACTTGCCACAGACAGCGAGAGTGGGAGATTTTGACTCTTGGGCCCTGCTTCAACTGGAGTTTTAAGACCCCAACGGCTACCAGATTTTCCACAGGAGAGTCTGTTAGTAAAGGAAGGTTATTGTCAAAGATATTTTGCTTCTGAAAGGGCTGAAAATCAGCAAAATTTCTGAGGCAGAGCCTTCAGAAGTGGCAGCAGGCGACACTGAGGGCTCCCTTCGGCAGTCTATTCTGCAGGAGTGGCAGCAGGGGCGGCCCCTACAGGGGAGTAGCCAGCAGGCAGCAGCAGCGGAGGTGGCAGCGGCAGCAGCAGCGGCAGCGACAGCAGCAGCAGCAGCAGGAAGCAGGCAGCAGCAGCAGCAGCAGCAGCAGCAGCAGTTGGCAGGCCCTCGGGAGACGGCGGCGGCAGCAGCAGCAGGCAGGGTCCAGCAGCAGTCGGCAGGCAGGTCTCGGCAGAGAGGAAGTTCTTCTCACTGTGGGATCAGTGAGAGAACTGAAGGTGTTGCCAAGATCTACTCAATATATAGTGGCAGGTCAGCAGGGGGTCAACCGCTAGCTGCGGTTTCATTGGCTGGTGGTGCAATGCGCTCCAGCTATTGGTTGAAGGAAGTTTTCTTCAAGACGCTTCTCGCAGTTGAAGGTTGCGCTGTTGCAGTCTAGCAGACCGTCGAGGCTGGGGCATGACTTCCCTGGGCGTTGTGTCAAGACGGCTCGCATTGTCATTGGCTGCTGGGCTGCTTGTCTCATCTGGTATTCTTTGATCAGGAGTGTCATTCGGTCTGGTAATACTTGTGCTATTATTTATGCACATAGGTCTCCTTAAGTTGGTAGGGAGGAAGAGCACTTCCTGCGTCGTATTCAATGAGGGCTTCTCTTGTTGTATGAGAAGTGCCTCGGGCAGTCGCAAACGTCGCTGGTCAGGAGCCCTTCTTATTATCTTAATATTCTTGATAATACCGTCGCGAGAGATAGCTTCCTGGTGTGCTGCCATGGTATGGATTGCCCCTTCTTGTGCGTGGCAAGAAATCCTCTTGGACAGTTTCATAGAAGTCATACTAACGTAAGAGCCGGGACATCCACGGACGGGGCATGAGAATTGGTAGACTACATTCGACTGTTTCAAGAGGTCTCTTGCTGGGGGGTAGGGTTGTTCTTCATGATAAGGTCGCGGGTACGTTGATTTTGGTAATAAATCACGAGTTCGAGTTCTTTGTCGACTTTGGTGGGGGTCACATTCCCTCTGATGATTTTTCTAAATGCATCCTCGTCCTCATGGTGACGTGCGTGCATTGTGGCTTTGTAAAACAGCTTAATCTTCTCATGGGGGGGGGCTGCGGTCTCTCACTCTCGCTGTACCACCGATCCAATGCTGTTCGGACTTCTTTATTAATAAGTCGATTCGGATACCCGTTATTAACGAGCACCTGAGTGACTCGGTCGAGTTCTTTGTGAGTGTCCTGCCAGGAAGAACAGTGCGTGAGGGCCCTCCAAATGTAGGCCCTGACTGTGGTGTTCTTGAACCGTGCAGGACATTCGCTGTCACCATTCAGGCAAAGTCCTAAGTTTGTTTTCTTTGTATATACCGAAGTTTTTAGACCATCGTCGGTCTTGGAGACGAGGACGTCGAGAAAGGGGAGCTGGCCTTCGTTGCTGAATTTGATGGTATAATTCAGTGAACTGCACTGCTGGAACATGCGCCAGACAGCTTAACCTCTTCCTCATTCTCGGCATGTACAAAGATAGCGTCAATATATCTTGTGTATTTATGGGGTTTTCTTATATTGGAGAAAACTCTCTCTTCCACAGTACCCATATAAAAGTTGGCGAATATGACACCGAGAGGGGAACCTCTCGCGTCTTTTTGCTGGAACATCTGGCCTTTATGGGTGAAGAAAGGGGCCTTCTTCATACATATCTCGAGGAGTGGCCGCAGGGATACTTCTGGGATATTTGGCTGGGGTGTAGAGGGGTCCCTGTAGATGCGGTCCATAATGATATTGATGGTCTCGTCGACAGGAACGTTTGTGAAAAGGGATTCTACGTCCAAGGAGGCGATAGTGCCTGTTCCGGGGGGTTCTTGGATTTCTTCGAGGAATTCCGTAGAGGAGCGTAGGCTATATCTGCTTGGTACGTAGGGCGTCAAGATTTGATTAAGGTGCTTGGCCAGTGATCATGCTCGGATGAAACGTTGGCCACTAGATCGACTTATATTTTGATCTACTTGTTCATTTACTATGACAAATAAATAAATTTTAAGCAATATCCCCGAATTGACTCCTCCTCATGAGTAATATCGGCGCAATACTCGCCAGTTGTAGTAGCAGAGAGAAAGCTATTATTACAAAAATAGAGAAGACTATTTACAAGCTGAATGCAGCTGATGCAGCAATATCTTTCAATAAAACTTGTTCGAAAGAGGGTCTCCTTCCAATATATTATTATTATTATTATTATTATTATTATTTTAGCCTCGTTACACTATAATAGTGAACCAAGGAACCCGTGTAACGAGGATTTAAAAATAATAGAAGTAGCTCCAGGACTCATGCAGAAGAGTGTGATCCTAGAAACGGCCCACATAGTAAGAAAAGTGATGGACTCCTATGGAGGCAGGATGCCACCAGGAACCCCACACTATAAATATCACCCAGTCGAATTGGAGGACTGTGATAAACCAATAAAAAAATAATAATAATAACAATAACAGTCTTTTGTTGAAAAAGCATTAAAATAGTAATTATATTCCCTACATTATTTTGTAAACGTATATAATAGGTATTTTTATAAGATTATTCTTATAAAAAAATTCATACACAAGAAATTTAGAACTGGTCAGAGCTTCAGAGGAAAGTTCAGGCCAAATTATCCTCTCAACTAAAAGCATTGCCATCATCACGAATAAGTGAGATCTTCGTCCTCTCTCGTTCGGTTACGTTTGTTGATGTGCTTTCGCCGTGAGCCCAGAGGCTTAGAGGCTTTGGGAAGTAGATCTGATTTGATCTGACTTCCAAATACTGAGGTTTAACGAGCAGAGTGTATGGACCGCTCTTTTGTTCCAACATCAACAAACTCTGGCAAGTCACTTGGTGTTAATTCCTATAATCTGTGCAATCTTGTATTACTCTTAATAATAAAGTAAAGTAAAAAAAAATATAAAATTATATTTTCTTCACTTACGTTCAGGAATAATTACTTCCCCTTGCTAATTATTCATTAATTGTACACATCAGTAACTGCTATTCTTGCTTGAGCTCTCACAACCATTGGTAAATACGCCCTTTTTAAGCCAACAATTGTAACAAATAATCCATAATTACTATTATTTTTGTCAGTGTAGTAGTTTCTGGCATTATTATTATTATTATTATTATTATTATTATTATTATTATTATTATTATTATTATTAAAGCTTGTGTTAGAACATGAAAAAAGGGTAAAACTACATATACTATACGTAAATCACACACACACACACATATATATATATATATATATATATATATATATATATATATATATATATATATATATATATATCTATATATATATATATCAAGAGAGAGAGAGAGAGA
Source organism: Macrobrachium nipponense (assembly GCF_015104395.2). Taxonomy (NCBI): domain Eukaryota; kingdom Metazoa; phylum Arthropoda; class Malacostraca; order Decapoda; family Palaemonidae; genus Macrobrachium; species Macrobrachium nipponense. The sequence continues at coordinate 87,637,054 of NC_061107.1, forward strand.
GAGAGAGAGAGAGAGAGAGAGAGAGATGCCTCAGCGGCACGACCACGCCCCCCCCCCCCCCCCAAAAAAAAAAAAATGTGAATATGATGTAAAGTGCCGAGGCTCATATAATGCATTTTTCTTTTATCTTTGAACGCTGCAATATCAAAGGGTTATCGTGAAGAAATCCCTGACGAATATTTGCATTATTCTTCCTGTGCTTTTGGTAACCACGAAAATTTTAAGCTCTCTTTCAAAGAATCCCGTCTCTGATTAAATTTACATTTTATATTGTAATTTTAGTCTTTCTTTCTTTCCTTATTTTTCTCACGGTGAATTGAATTAAATTGGATTTACAATATTTGCTTCATAGAATTCTCATTTATCTGTTTATTGCCTATCACCATCTCCAGCGCATATTTCTAATTTTTCAACTCATCCTCCTTGTGATTCTAATCTCATTTGGCTGTAAAGGGTGTAAAGTCCAGCTTAGAACACGTGAGAGCAGTTTTTAGAGAACTAAGTCTTTATTCGTCAGACCTTTAGGAAAATAAGGACGAAATGTCTCATGCAATGTAAGAATAATATTATAAAAATACCTATTTTTATATTACGTTTACAAAACAATGTAGGGAACATAATTACTATTGTAATGCTATTTCAACAAAAGAATTTTATTATTATTATAGCCTCGTTACACGGGTTCCTTTGTTTACTATTATTATTATAATAATAATAGTCAACCAAGGAAGCCGTGTGACGAGGCTATAATAATAATAATAATAATAATAATAATAATAATAATAATAATAATAATAATAATAATATTCTGGAAGAAGACCCTCATTTAAACAAATTCGGTTGAATAAAATGGCAGAACTCAGCGAATTAATCTTATATACTATCTTTTCTATTTTTCTTATTACTCGGTTTTCAGGCTCAGCGATACTTCGCAATAATTGTCCAATATTCATATTTGGGATAATGCTGAAAGTGGTATTTTATTCAGAACAGGTTTTATTAATCAAAGACTGGTATTATCAGTATACTGGTATTATCAGAATACTGGTATATGGGAAGGCGTTCCTCTGGTTCAGGTCAAGCAACACCGACGACGACCCCTGCTTGATCTGAAACAGAGGACCGCTTTCCCATATACCAGTATTCTGATAATACCAGTATTCTGATAATACCGGTGTTTGAATAATAAGCCTGTTCTGAATGAAATACCACTTTCAGCATTATCCCCTATGAATGATTGGACAATTATTGCGAAGTATCGCTAAGCCAGAAAGCTAGTAATAAGAAAAATAGAAAAGATAATATATAAGATTTATTCGCTGAATTCTGCCATTTTATTCAACAGAATAATAATAATAATAATAATAATAATAATAATAATAATAATCGAATCGTTACTGATTTCGATGACTATGATATCATAGTAATATCCGAAAATTAAATTCAATATATACAACAAATTTGACCCTATATTTGATCATGACCTCTATAGGCGCTCTACTAGCCAGTTTAAGTAGCTTGGAAATAGAGAAGAATCTCTACGAGTGTAACGCTGCTGATGTGGCCATTACTTTGAATAAAGTATGCTTGAGAGAGGGTCTACTTCCTAAATAATAATAATAATAATAATAATAATAATAATAATAATAATAATAATAATAATAATAACTTTCAATAAAGTATGCTTGAGAGAGGGTCTACTTCCTAAATAATAATAATAATAATAATAATAATAATAATAATATAATAATCATAATAATAATAATAATAATAATAATAATAATAATAATAATAATAATAAAATAATAATAATAATAATAAAGAAGGAAACTGAAGGAATGATAACAGCGGCACAAGATCAGGCCCTAAGAACCAGATATGTTCAAAGAACGATAGACGAAAATAACATCTCTCCCATATGTAGGAAGTGCAATACGAAAAATGAAACCATAAACCACATAGCAAGCGAATGCTCGGCACTTGCACAGAACCAGTACAAAAAGAGGCATGATTCAGTGGCAAAAGCCCTCCACTGGAGCCTGTGCAAGAAACACCAGCTACCTTGCAGTAATAAGTGGTACGAGCACCAACCTGAGGGAGTGATAGAAAACGATCACGCAAAGATCCTCTGGGACTATGGTATCAGAACGGATAGGATATTTTTTTCGCTCTATCACAGTCCTCCAATTCGACTGGGTGTTATTTATAGTGTGGGGTTCTGGGTTGCATCCTGCCTCCTTAAGAGTCCATCACTTTTCTTACTATGTGCGCCGTTTCTAGGATCACACTCTTCTGCATGAGTCCTCGAGCTACTTCAGCCTCTAGTTTTTCTAGATTCCTTTTCAGGGATCTTGGGATAGTGCCAGTGCTCCTATGATTATGGGTACAATTTCCACTGGCATATCCCATATCCTTCTTATTTCTATTTTCAGATCTTGATACTTACCCATGTTTTCCCTCTTTTTCTCTTCAACTCTGGTGTCCCATGGTATTGCGACATCAATGAGTGATACTTTCTTCTTGACTTTGCCAATCAACGTCACGTCTGGTCTATTTGCACGTATCACCCTATCCGTTCTGATACCATAGTCCCAGAGGATCTTTGCCTGATCGTTTTTCTATCACTCCTCAGGTTGGTGCTCGTACCACTTATTACTGCAAGGTAGCTGATGTTTCTTGCACAGGCTCCAGTGGAGGGCTTTTGCCACTGAATCATGCCTCTTTTTGTACTGGTTCTGTGTAAGTGCCGACATTCGCTTGCTATGTGGTTTATGGTTTAATTTTTCGTATTGCACTTCCTACATATGGGAGAGATGTTATTTTCGTCTATCGTTCTTTGAACATATCTGGTTCTTAGGCCTGATCTTGTGCCCTGTTTATCATTCCTTCAGTTTCCTTCTTTATTGTTATTATTATTGTTATTTTATTATTATTATTATATTATTACACCATAGTCTTAGGAAGCTTGAATTTCAAGTCAATGGCCACTGGGGTTTGTTCCAAATTTATTGTGTTCATCTCTCTGTTGGGAATTACACATTGGTCCTGACAAAACATGCTTATCACATCGGTACCGAAAAGGATTTTCAACCTTTCAACTTAGATTTAAAAAATAAAATCCGAATTCTTTTAAAAACATTCGTTGAATTGAAATATGTGAGAATAGCACGTCAAATGCCTTTTAAAGAAAACAAAAATTTTGCCCCGTAAAAGGTGTATACCATTAGCAAAATTATCTTATTATCTGTGAATAATTAATAGACATGGCTTACTGAGTGATGTTGTATAAGGAAAAAGGTTGGTGCTATGTTCTCTCAAAAATTGTAAACCTTTTTCTTGCCGTCATTGAAGGTGTTTGAAATCAGGTAAGTGGTTGACTGGACTGGCTGAGAGAGAGAGAGAGAGAGAGAGAGAGAGAGAGAGAGAGAGAGAGAGAGAAGAGCTGTAACTTGAAATATAAGTCAGTCCCCATGAATAATATATTTACCAGTTCTATGAGGAAAATGAATATATGGCACCTAACATCATTGAAATAATGTATCTCTCTCTCTCTCTCTCTCTCTCTCTCTCTCTCTCAGAGCAAGTCAGCCACTCAGCTGATTTCCAGCACCATCTCAATGAAGCCTTGAAAAAGAAAGTAATTTTTGAGAGTAGTACATATAGCATCAACCCGTTTGAATTATACAGTATCACTCGGTAAGTCAGGTCTATTAATTATTCACGGATGATAGAATTAATTTTGCTAATGGCATATACCTTTTACGACACACAATATTTTTTCCTTTAAAAGCCTTTTGCTTTGCTAGTCTCACTTATTTCAACTCGAGGAATATGTTTTTATAAGAATTCGGAATTTTTAAAATGTTAGTTGAAAGGTTGACAACCCCTTTCGGTACCGATGTGATAAGTATATATATATATATATATATATATATATATATATATATATATATATATATATATATATATATATAATATATATATATAGACATCAAGCATATATGAAAATATATTAATTCCGAGGTAGAGCGAATTAGATATTAAAGGACATTGTAGCTCGATGTATGTCAAAAAGCGCTACAACACTACCGGAGCCGAAGCGGGTTGATGATGTCTCCAAATCAACGAATACCTGGCGCGTGAGGTATTTGAGGGTGAGAGACGACATAAACTTTTGTGCCTCTCGCGGTGGTGGGGTTGCAGAGCTTCACTGACGTGCCTGGATTTGAATGACTCCTGCGTTCGCGCCCAAGTACAGGCAAATCTATTATCGTAAAGAAAAATTCCCCTTCGGTTAAGCATATATGAAAATATATTCCGAGGTAGAGCGAATTAGATATTTAAAGGACATTGTGCTCGATGTATGTGTATGAATCCACGGTAATGTGATATGACTTATATATATAAATATTATATATATATATATATATATATATATATATATATATATATATATATATATAGAGAGAGTAGAGAGAGAGGAGAGAGAGAGAGAGAGAGAGAGAGAGAGAGAGAGAGAGAGAGATGCATTATTTCAAATTATATTAGATGCTCTACGAGTGAGTATGATCCCTTATCTCATAGAATTGTGTACATACATTCATTCATGGGATCTTACTTCAGTACAAGTTATGGCGTTTACATCTCAGATGCCATTAGATTATATAAATTTACGTCTCTCTCTCTCTCTCTCTCAGACCCAGTCAGCCACTTAGCTGATTTCCAGCACCCTCAATGACGACTTGGAAAAGTTTGTAATTTTTGAGAGTACATAGCATCAACCGTTTGAATTATACAGTAGAACTCAGTAAGTCAGATCTATTAATTATTCACAGATGATATAATTAATTTTGCTAATGTTGTATATAACCTTTACTACGCACATTTATATTCATTTCCTTAAAAACCTTTCACCTTTTTGCTCACTATTTCAACTAGACGGATGTGTTTTTTAAGGTATTTGATTTTTTTCATCTAAGCTGAAAATCCGACACAAGCCTTTTGGGTACTGATGTGGTAGAGTATTATATGTCTTCAGAACTAATGTGTAATTTCACTCAGAATGAGGTTATTTGTTAAGAGAAATCGTATTAGAAATGCAAATTTATTCGTCTGAGTTAATTTGTCATTTTCTTTTCTGGTACTTGATTATTTCTTTCTTATATTTCCCATGACCCTCTATTACTCCTTGAATTTCAAGTCAATGGTTCATCTTTTGAATAATAATAATAATAATATAATAATAATAATAATAATAATAATAATAATAATAATAATAATAATAATAATAATAATAATAATAATATGCTGGAAGTAAACTCTCTTTTAAAATTATAGAAGAACATCTATTAAATTAATGCAGCTGATGCAGCAATAATTTTTTTTATAAAATAATAATAATAATAATAATAATAATAATAAAATAATAATAATAATAATAATAATAATAATAATAAAACTGTTTACAATATACGCAGAGGAAGACAGGTTAACAGTATACATTGTCAAGCGTATAGCTAGTCTGCGAAAGCTTAAATATGTTAAGGACGATTAATGGTTATAAAGATTATACTATTTGGAAGCCCTGAGAAGGATAAGTGAAGGAGCAAGGGAGAAAGAGGAGGAGAGAAGAAGGAGAAAAGGAAATGAAGGAGTACCAAGAAGTCGTGGACAGTTAAAAGCGAAGGAGGACCTGGAACGGATGGCCCCATAATATTCAGGAAGCGAGGGAGTATGTGCAAAATAAATGTTAATGGCTCTTTGCACTTACCAGTTTTCGAAGGTTCGCAGAAGAGTCCTCTGAATATGCGCATGGAACTGCTTAGTATGTCGCGAATATTTTCTGCTGGTGCATGATTCCTCAGCTTATTTTGAAATTTTTGTCATAATAGGCACTATTTTAATTATTGTTTCGAGAATTATCTTAAATTTCCCAGATGACAGAGGAGGAATTTAAATGATTCTCAAATCACCGAATATGGAGGAAAATTCCACAGCCTCGGAGAAAGATCACAACACTGATGTGACCAGTTCATTATTGAGTTTGTGATTTCTGTAACGCACCTGGGAGACTGCTTGAAGCCTGTCGTACACAACGAGGACAAGACAAAAGATCTAAGGCCGGGTATTCATGCTCAGGTTTACCTGTTAGTCTCCCTGTCAGTTCATCGAAACTGACGTTAAAACGTGCGTGTGGACGACAGTTTGTGGGCGGAGTCAGTCCACTCACCAAAACTGATGAAGTGATGGAATGACCTAAAGTTCTTTCGACTGACTAGCAGGTTATCGCACGTGTGGACGGGTAACCAACGATTTGATGACAGTTCGCCACTGGATTTCGCCTGGGAAGGATCGGACCAGAATATGAATAAACTATACATAGGCCTAATTAATTTCATTGTTAGACCCTGCAGCGCTATTTGTAGACTGTTGGGAGTCTAAATCACATGATAAATAAAATCTATTTCCATGTGATAAATACAATTTGGTATAGGCCTATAGGCAAGTGTCCTGCCTTTTTATGAAAGGTCCATTTCATAACTGAATGTCTCTAAGGCCCCTTTCACACTATGCGATTTAACGGAGCGGCCCCGCACTTACAAGTTGACAGACAAACCTAATGGAGTCTTTCATACTATAGATGTGCGGATTTTTTGCCGTCGCGGTGCCTCTTTGCGTGAGATTTGTCTCACTGGCTGGAAGCGGTGCCGCTCCCGTTGACGGTTGTAGTGGGTCATCATGTTCAATGCGCGTCTTCACACCAGGCAGTTTTTTTTCCGCCTTTACAAGCGGTGAGCAATAGTATGTCACTGCTTTTCATCGTGAAAATACATCAGTTATTTGGTAGATATGGATCAAGATATTGATATAGAGCTTCTTATTTCTTTAGTTAAAACGAAACCGATTTTATGGGATAAAAGTAAGAAGTATAAAAGTCGTAACTTAGTTACATCTGCTTGGAGAGAAGTATGCCGTGTTTTAAATGGAAAAATGTAAGATGCTTGAATGAAATCACAAAAAAAAAAAAAAAAAAAGTTGGAACAAAAGACATCAAGATTTTTAAAAATTGGTCTCTGTAGACGGCGATCGCACAAATGAGCTGTGTCGTCAGTAGTACCTGCGGCGCGGAGACCGCCTCTCGTGCGGCATCGGATTTAGACAATTGTTTCACCAATTTGAAAATTGTCCAAAAGGTAATGCACACTGCTTCGAGTTATGATATATGATGATTGCCCAGTTATCGCAGATTGTTAAGGAATTTTTAAAGCATTGTTTCGTACTAAACACAATTGCCGCAGCAGCTTCTACACTGAATGTTTCAAAGTTTTCTAGTTTGTTCTAATAAAATAGTGGTTTGTCTCGTTCTTATGGAGCATGTATAGTTTGAATGGCAAAAACTTGTATTTAGACTATACTCTTAGCCTTTATGTTTCTTTCCTATTTTAAAGTGAATTGCCGCAGCAACTAGTCTATGTAGCTCCAACCCATCACCCAGCGGAGTTTCCATCGCTGCCATATATTAGTGTTGCCACGGCGAGGGTTGGGCGAGAAATGAAGGCAATGACCTCAAGTTGACTGTCCGACTGACAGTTCTAAACTCTTTACGTGTGGACGCTCATCCGTTCAACGGTCGTTAGTTAAACCTGAGCATGAATACCCGGCCATAGTAAGGGAGGATACAACGAATCAATTCTCCAAAGAAAAGGGATGAAATATATTCCGAGATCTGCACAAGACGTGTTTGTTTCGTGTCTGTGTGCGTGTGCGTGTTTCGTAATTCCTTTGGTGTAGATGAGTTTTTTAACGCTTTGCATGAAACAATGTTTTAATATTTTGTTAAGTCTTTTGTTATTTTGTTACCATAAACGATGAAGTGGGAATTATTCCGAGTTTTGCCAAAGGCACTGAGCTTTACTTTGAAACTGGTATTGATAGATGAATTGCTGTGGGTATTGTGTAGGCACTGCGTAGCGTATGGTGTTCATAGTTGCTTTAAAACTTACCCAAAGTACTTCTCATTTGATTTTTTTTTCAGTATTCTTCTTCTTGGTATATTCCATAAGGTTACTTTTGATTTTTCTTTAAAACTTTCTCCTACTGTCTTTCAAGCAAAGCGTTGGGCTGACAGTAAGTCACTATTTACAATTTAGTCTCTCTTGGTTAATATATTTCGTTATAAAGTTGAATAATGCATTCGTGGTAACATGCCATCTTTAAAGAACTTTTTTATGCAAATGCCAGACAATATTTGACGCTCATGTAGAATATCCCTCAGATATTACTATTGGTATTATTGTAATGCCAAAAGTGCTGTTTTTTTTTAGCGTTGGAAAAAAAAAAGAGCTGATATCTGTGGTGTTTTGGCATTTCATTTCATCTTGCTGAAAGAATAGCTGTAGGTTTTTTGTGCTCCAGTGGCTTTTGATTATGGTCTCTCTTGTTGCAGGCCGTTATCCGTTAGTGATCTCTCTCTCTCTCTCTCTCTCTCTCTCTCTCTCTCTCTCTCTCTTCTCGTGCTGCAATAGTTATTGTTTATGGTTTCTCCTGTTGTATGCTGCTATGATCGTACTCTCTCTCTCTCTCTCTCTCTCTCTCTCTCTCTCTCTCTCTCTCTCTTTGTACTGCAATAGCTATTGCTTATGGTTTCCCCTGTTCCACGCTGCTAGTAGTCATATTCTCTCTCTCTCTCTCTCTCTCTCTCTCTCTCTCTCTCTCTCTCTCATACTGCAATATCTATTGTTTATGATTTCTCCTGTTGTATGCTGCTAAGATCGTACTCTCTCTCTCTCTCTCTCTCTCGTACTGCAATAGCTATTGTTTATGATTTCTCCTGTTGTATGTTGCTATGATCGTAATCTCTCTCTCTCTCTCTCTCTCTCTCTCTCTCATGCCACCTCTTCGCAATTTCCTTTCTGCCAGCGGCGGCCATTCAGGAGGCTTTTAGGTTTTTGAACCTTTTCCAAGCCACCAAAAAGCCAAACCTCTCGACGCAATTTTATTTCTTAACGTAGAAATACGCTTCTGTGAAACCGAAATGGGCTTAAGTAATTATATAAACAAAAAAAGATATACGTAACAAAATCCCTTGAACTTCTGATATATTTTAATTATATTTTTTCCTTAGGAGGTTAGCTTGGAGGAGATGTTTTATTTTTTATTTATTTATTTATTTTTTTTTTTTGGAAATTCTCGGAAAAGCGCAGCATTTGTGAAATATCAATAAGTGGAGAGATGATATATGAAATTCAGGTTTGTCAGAGCGAGCACCGGGGCATTTTCGGTGAAAAAGGGAAGTTTGGAGTTGTTGGATATCAAGATATAGCTCACAAAAAAAGTATTTAAATAAAATAAAAATAATAAATTAAAAATAAATGGAAATGAAATACAAGGTTCCAAAAGTTGTTCTGGGTGAAAACAGGACAGTTGTTCTCGAAATAACATTTACAGAGGTTGGACAACAAGGCAAGCAACCAGCAATGACGAACACAAAGTAAATGACTAAATACTGGTTGCAGCTAGGGGCTGAACGGAGGCTGCTAACACCATCTTGTTTGTTGATTGTATGGTGTTTTTACGTTGCATGGAACCAGTGGTTATTCAGCAACGGGACCAACGGCTTTACGTGACTTCCGAACCACGTCGAGAGTGAACTTCTGCCACAAGAAATACACATCTCTCATCCCTCAGTGGAATGCTCGAGAATCGAACTCGCAGCCATCGGGGTGGCAGGCCAACACCATACTGACCACGCCACTGAGGCGCTCGCAAACACATTTTAGTAACGCCTACGATGCACCACGTGAAGTGCACTGACGGCACTGACCCCCTATGGGAAAAAATGAATGAAAGTAAGTTCTTTAATTTTTTTATTACTCACGTGGATATAAATTTAATCATAATTAACCAACGGAACATCATGAGGAATATAATTTCCAGTCCTGATGAAATCCTTACCAATACCGCAGACTGCAATTAAAGTTATTTGAAAATTCACAAACTTGGTGTTTGAGGATAGTGGCAATAAAATTACTATTTAATTTGAACATAGACTCTTTAAAGTCAGATTATTATTTCTAATAACCTACTTCAATAATAATTATTCCGTTCCTCAATGGTTGGCCAATATCCAGGTTCAGTCGCTAATAAATCAACTTCTTTTTCCTTTATTCTTTCTCTGATGATGTGTACAACGCCTTGAACTGCATTATTGTTATTTCTTAATTATATTCAGATCCTGAATCATTTTCAGTGCACGGGGGTTTGTGAGTTAACATAAGAACGCTCAACTTATTAGCTATTAAACTCATGTTTCACCTAAGCAGGGTTGAACGTATCTAATAGTTAGCTGACTACTGTGAGTCGCCCTCTGGTCGGGACTTGAAAAGTATCGCTGAAAGAGTATCTATTCATCAGAAGTTACTACCTTATTACCTCTCTCTCTCCCTACCATATATATCTATATATAGTATTTACTATATATATATATATATATATATTATATATATATATATATATGATATATATATATACCATATATACTGTATGTATATGTAGATATATATGTATGTATATATATATATATCATATATTATATATATATATATATAGATATTATATATATATATATATATGTATATATATATATATATATATATATATATATAGATATATATATATGTATCTATATATATATATCATATGTATATATCTTATATATTTATTTAGATATATCTATATATATAAATATATATATATACTATATAATATATATATATATATGTATGTATGTATGTATATATATATATCATATATATATATATATATATAGATATATATATATATATATAGAATATATAATGTTTCCTAAGAGTAGATGGCATACAAGGAAAGCTTAAACGTTTAAAATATCGATTTTGAGTCTATTTCATGATTTATAAGCTAGTGTGGAGTTACATAGAAAATGATGAATCGTATTGATAATAATGATGTAATGCAATAATGTTACCTTAACGATTATTATTATTATAATAATATTATTATTATTATTATTACTATTATTATTATTATTATTATTATAATATTATTACTAAAAATTATTATTATTATTATTATTATTATTATTATTATTATTATTATTTATAAACCTATTCATTCATATGGAACAAGCCCACAGGGGCCATTTGTTGATAACGATATAATGCAACAATATTAACATTAACGAGGACCGTTTATTATTATTATTATTATTTCGGAAGGAGACCCTCTCGTAGACATGTTTTGTTAAAAATAACTGCTGCTTCAGCACTATTAATCTTATAAAGAGTCTTCTCTATCTTTCTGATGACGGCTTTCTCGTTGTTGCTTAGACTGGCGAGCAACGCACCAAAGGGCATGGTAAAATTCGGTTGAGTCATTTGATTTATTATTGCTTATACAATTCTCTCTCTCTCTCTCTCTCTCTCTAACGCGACGTTTCCTCCTGATCGACAGGACATTATCAAGCGATAACTGCTGAGGGACTGAATTCCAGTGGTTGTTGTTGTTTAAGATTAAGCTGGCCTTGTGCCAGCACGGCTCTTGTCACAGAGCAGCCCGTAAAACAGTGGTTGTTGTTGTTTAGATTAAGCTGGCCTTGTGCCAGCACGGGCTCTTGCTCACAGAGCAGCCCGTAATAAAACAGTGGCGAGTCCTTCAAAACAGTGATGTTTGTTGTTTTTGATTTAGCTGACCTTGTGTCAGCACGGGCTCTTGCTCACAGTGGCGAGTCCTTCTCCTTTTATCGTGGTGTTGCGAGCTCTCCAGTACGGTCAGAGCACTTCTCCGGTAGGTCGAGTTTTTATTGGTTCCCGGGAAGGTGACTCATACGGCGGGCGTTGACTAGTCTTGCAGACCTTCTCAGGTAGGGGGTATCACCGGGAGCCTCTTGATTGGCTTCTACCTGCGTGACGTCACCCCTGGTATTATTCTCATGTCCGGTGTTCGTTCCATGCGCGCTGGTACTTTCGTTAGGGGAGAGGGGTGTGGTCCTCCTCACACACGTCGGTATCAGGAACGCTTCTTGGGTGGTATTGAGGGGAGGCTTTTCTTCGAGGATGAGCAGCGCTTCTAGGAGACGCAGACGTCGTGGGTCAGGTGCTCTCCCGATGATCTTAGTATTCCTGACGATGTCGTCTCTCGTGATGTTTCTGCGGTGTACTGCAAGGGCGTGCTGCCTAATGGCGCCCTCCTGGGCGTGGCAGGAAATCCTTTTTGACAGGCGCATCGTCGTCATGCCGATGTAAATCCCAGGGCATCCTTGGGCGGGGCATACGTATCGGTAGACGACGTTGGACTGCTTCAGGGGGTCTCCTGCCGGTGGGGAGGGGTTGTTCTTCATCAGGAGGTCTTTCGTACGCCGATTCTTGTAGTAAATAATGAGGGACACTCTCTTTCCTTCCTCCATGGGGCGGACGTGTTCCTCTATTATTTTCTTCATGGCTGCTTCTTCTTCCTTGTATTGGTGGTGCATGAAGGCTTTATAGAAAAGTTTGATATCCTCCGGGGGCGGAATGTTCCTTCTCTCTTCCTCCGTCATGTACCACTTGTCAAGGGCGGCTCGAGTTTCTCGGTTTACGAGTTTGTTCGAGTACCCATTGTTAATTAGCATCTGGGATGCTCGGTCGAGTTCGAGGTGTGTGTCCTGCCACGTCGAACAGTGCGAGAGGGCCCTCCTGACGAAGGCCCTGACGGTGGTGGTCTTGAACCGCGCAGGACACTCGCTATCACCATTCAGAAGACTCTTTATAAGATTAATAGTTCTGAAGCAGCAGTTATTTTTAACAAAACATATTATTATTATTATTATTATTATTATTATTATTATTATTATTATTATTATTATTATTATTATTATTATTATTATTATTATTATTATTATTATTATAGAAAAGATGAAACCTATTCGCATGCAACAAGCCCACAGGGGCCCATTGACTTGAAATCAAGCTCCGGAAGAATATTAGATATTTATATTTTCCCATCGCACAGGTAAGTACGATCGGCCTGAGCCTGCATTAATGACTCAACGGGAGAGATTAAGTGTTATTGCGCTCTTGCTATTAAGACGAGAGCTGGATTATACTACTAAACTCTGCCTTTGTTTACTATGTTATTGTATCTCAATGGCCATTCAGCTCATTTCATCACAATTTATGACGGTATATTCAAAGTCAAATACTCGGTTAATATTCAAGTGAAAATGCGCAACATTTTCACGGAAGTTGGTGCTATATAGGTATTTAGTCTTTCATTTTCACAATAGCGCGAAAGTACTCAGTACTTAGTCTTTCATTTTCACAATTACACGAAAGTACTCAGTACTTAGTCTTTCATTTTCACAATTACACGAAAGTACTCACTACTTAGTCTTTCATTTTCACAATTACACGAAAGAACTCAGTACTTAGTCTTTCATTTTCATAATTACACGAAAGTACTCAGTACTTAGTCTTTCTTTTTCACAATTACACGAAAGTACTCAGTACTTAGTCTTTCATTTTCACAATTACATGAAAGTACTCAGTACTTAGTCTTTCATTTTCACAATTACACGAAAGTACTCAGTACTTAGTCTTTCTTTTTCACAATTACACGAAAGTATTCGGTATTTAGTCTCTAATTTTCACAATTACGCGAAAGTACTCAGTACTTAATCTTTCATTATCTCAATTACACGAACGTATTCTTTATTTAGTCTTTCCTTTTCACAATTACACAAAAGTACTTTATTTAGTCTTATTTCCACAATTTTACGGAAGAAGCCAATAGGTAATTATTTTTTTCATTTTCACTATTTCACGGAAGTAGCTACTAGGTAAATTAGTCTTTTATTTTCACAATTACACAAAAGTATTCGGTATTTAGTCTTTCCTTTTCACAATTACACGAAAGTACTCGGTACCCAGGTTTTCATTTCCCGAAGTATACACGAAAGTATTCGGTATTTAGTACTTCATTTTCAGAATTACACGAAAGTACTCGGCAATTAGTCTTTAATTTCCTCCTTGTGACGAACCTGCAATGCGTATGCATGCATATATGAGCATGGATGCGCCGTTTTATGAAAAATAAATAAATAAATAAATAAAAAATTTAAAAATGGGCCAAAAGTTTTTTCGCCTCAATCGATTTTTCTCTACAACGTATAATGCTGTACAAAACCATCGCAACTGTGCCCAGTGACCGGCAGCTCTCTGTTACTTACCAGATGCGGTAAAGGATGGGTGCGTCCCATGGCTCCGGAGAGCGCTGCCAGATGCACGATCCTTGGCTAATTTTAACCTTAAATAAGATCAAACCTACTGAGGCTAGAGGGTTGTAATCTGGTATGTTTGATGATTGGAGGGTGGGTGGTCAAAATACCAGTTTGCAGCCCTCTAGTCTCAGTAGTTTTGTTTAGATCTGATGGCGGACGGACAGACAAAGCTGACACAATAGTTTTCTTTTTCAGAACTTGAAAACGATAAATGAAGAACTTGATTCCGGACTGAAATTGCTTTCCTTTTGAATTTTTCTCCGTGACAGCCAAAGCCCACATCACTTTTGGAGCTGTGGTTTTTTGTTCACCGAAAGCACGGAATTCTTATATTTTGAAGGGGCTTCCCTTAAAGTTACAGTTCAGTTTTGTGGCATAGAGAAAGGTTCGTTTTATTTTGCATATGCCTGCGAGCTGGGCATCATAACAGACACTTTATGAATTTGTTTGGTTCAGGTTGAAGTTATTTTTTTTTTTCAGATTGCTAAGATAAAGAAAACTCTTAGTATTTGCACATCAATGATAATCCCTAAGGTTAGTATGCTATGTTATTTCGACATATAAATGTATTATAATTATAAAAGAATAATGTCTGACGTATTGAAATTGGATAAAAATTTAAAACCTACCCGCTAGAGAAATTCATAAGATAAAGTTGACGAGGAATAGTTTGGACCTGAATGACAAGATAATAAAAGTGTAATTTTTGTTAAATATATTATTGATCTTAACCGCATTTTTTTTG
>NC_061107.1:87657091-87667091 GCF_015104395.2 Macrobrachium nipponense
GTACTGGCAAATCAGGGAATTTTATTCCATAAAATGACGTTCATAACTTCATAATCAAACAAAACAATGCGAGTGTGGACATCTATTAACTGTTTCGGACTACAAACGGTGTTTATTTCGGAATGATTGAATCAGCCACTGTGAATGATTGAGTTAAAGCGTAAAACGTATGTATGCATGTATACCATGTATATACGTGCTAATGTAGAATATATATATATATATAATATATATATATATATATATATATATATATATATATATATATATATATATATAAAGTTAAATTTCTATCTGACATTTGTTGTCAGATATATATATATATATATATATATATATATATATATATATATATATATATATATATATATATATATATATATACTGAATAACATTGAATCTGCGTTTACCACAACAAATGTCAGATAGAAATTTAACTTTAATATGGTAATCCAGTTAACCTGGTCTGTTATTACATAACACTCTACTAATATAAAATACTTTGCCTTCTGGATGACACTGAATCCTGTATCAGAGGACAATTTAGTAAATGAAATGTTTTACAAATGGAAAATAAATAATTTTTTTTTTGTGTTTTACAGATCTGTCCTGAGATTTCATCGGTGAAGACAGAGCAGAAACGTCTTTAAATGTGTGCGCTAGAAAGATAGTGTACGAAAAATCATCACGGATAAAGTTACTTTGGATTATGAACACATTTAGATGAGGGAGCTTTCCGTAAAACCCGAAAGGAATTGAACAGAAGAAATACATTTTGGTCTTCTCCAAAGTGTTTCAAGATCAGCACGAAGTGAAGAGAAGCAGAGAAAACGCTTGGGATTATTATGGCCATAAACGTCGTTCTACCCATATTAATTCCTCTCGAAGAGAACCTGCATAATGGTAAGTTTTTATTCATATGTATTTTTCTTCCTAAGAATGTATTGTCACGATCATTTCATTTTTAGAGGCATTTCGTCTCGATGTTATGAATGTTATGGGCATAGATTTGGCTTAAGCCTTTAATAATGTGATGATAATTTGTCGAGTCGATCAGATTACTTGTCATTAGTCCTCGCATTCAAAAAACAGTTTCGTCTTTCACTCATTAACTGTTCAAAAAGCGCCATTTTGTTTCATAGCTGTGTCTTTTATTCAGTTTTCTGGTTTATGGTAATTTGGACGTAATCTGCCCCTGTTATGCGCGAAACTCATGCAGATTGAAATTACATTCAGCCTAGTTTATGCCATTCAGCCATTTGCTAAAGCACTAATCCATAGCAAGGATTAGTGCTTTAGCAAATGGCTGCTAAAAAAAACATTCATGGTGAGATACCTGATGTTAGGACTCGCACACACACACACACATACATATATATGTATATATATATATATATATATATATATATATATATATATATATACATATATATTATATATCTATATATATATATATATATATATATATATATATATATATATATATATATATATATATATATATATGTGTGTGTGTGTGTGTGTGTCTGTTTATATATATATATATATTATATATATATATATATATATATATATATATATATATATATATATATATATATATATATATATATGCATACTCTTTTAAACAGGTATCAATACCATTTCATACTTCATACCTCAGCTGCTGAACCCCTATAGCACCTACCATAAGTAATACATTCACAACATCACCCTGTTTATACAGAAGGCTCATTAGTACCTCACTGAATATATGATAAAGAAGCGCATTCGCAACTATTTTGCCGATTTTTGTAGCGCTTCTGGGACATTAAGGCCTTTCTATTCTGAGTTTTTTTTTTTATATTTATTCCGTGAGCTCATCGTACTCTGTTCTTTCCACATGTCGGAGCCATTTCAAAGGCAATCTTATCCAGCCTGCCATCTGCGCTCAAAGTTTTACGTCTACCGCCTATATGTATGTTTCTCATTTATTATCTCCATACACAAGTAAAGCTGTTCCTCTTAATGCTTTCAAGTTTTTGTTTATAATCCCTATCATCTACGTTCAAAGTGCTACGTCTACTGCATGTATCTATATTTTTCATTTATTATGTCAAAACACAACTAAAGCTGTTCATCTTAATGCTTTGAAGTTTGTTTATAATCCCTATCATCTGCGTTCAAAGTGTTACGTCTACTGCATATATTTATATTTCTCATTTATTATATCCATACACAACTAAAACTATTCACCTTAATGCTTTGAAGTTTGTGTTTATATCCCCCAACAAAGTGTGAACTGCCTTACCTCCAGTGAAAGTTGATTCAAGAATCCTTACAGGAATTCCCACCTTGGGCTATCTAGATAATTCAAAAACGTCTTTTTTTATCTCATCTATCTTATAACTCCCCCTTTTCCCACATCCTCCCTCCGCCCGTTATATTTACTCCCGAACTATTAAGATCTCGACCAAAGCGGAATTTTGCAAGCGATACGAAGTCACTTCTCTCCAGTATCTGATGTCTCAGGAGAGTCGTCAAAAACAGACGAGCGAAGGAAAGTCTGGAGGATCCGACGTGTTCAAAAAAAAAAAAAAAAACTTGACTAAACTTACAAAATTTAACTCCCGTCCAATATTGGATGTATCGCTCTCCAATACCAACTTTCCCCTTCGGGTTTGTTTCCCTGATGGCATCACAAAATCAGGCGGAATTCATGATTGCAAAGTTGTGCAAGAATCGTCGTCAGTCACGATTTTGAGATTTCTTTCATCCAGGTAATCTTTCATCTTGCTAGTCGAGGATTCAGCTAAAACTTTTTTTTTTTTTTTTTTTTTGCCATAGCTTTTACATTATTCTGCCTCTTGAATTGGGATTGTGTGGTTTACGTACTCGCTTCTGTATATGCGACTTTGCAACTTGAATAATCATCGACAAGAGGCACATTGATTCGAGTTCGAGCTGGGAAGTTTTCATAGACTTAAATGGAGAAGTTCATTTATAAAATGCTGCCTGTGATTATGTTGGGCCGTTAAAAATCATGTTCTTTCTACGGATACAATATCATCTCAACTATGTTCTTATATAGTAATGGTGAATTTCGGCTATGAGATGCTGCCTTTGAATACGTCTGAGCCTTTAATCATGTTCTTTGTATGGACATAATATTATCTTGACTATTAATTTCCAGTAATTTTTAAAGGTACTCAACGCGAAACACGTTTTTCAGACCCTTTTAGGCTCTTCCATAAGGCTTTCCTAAAGCACCCCTCCCCCACTCCCCAACAACAAAAACAACAAAGCAGCTCGTAGGCTTACTCCCCGAGTAAGTGAAAGTAATCTTTTCTGAAAACATTGCCCACCTCCATGTTAATAATGGAAGGTTTCGAGAAGTACATTTAACCCTTAAATACTATGTCGCTTGAAGCCACAAATCTCTTAAAGTTTTCATAGAGGAAGGAAAATATTTCCGTGGAATATTTTAAAGCTAAGGTTTAGTGAGACTTCTCCCGGTGGTACAAAGTTAAAACTTTATTCGTGTGCCTTGGTGAACTTATGCGTGTGATACCTGTTCTTTATTTATTATTGATACAAAACTCCAGGGAGGTCGGTACAGTAACCGAGATTCAGGAAAGCCTACCAAGGTCTCTGTACCACCATTTACATCTAAAATAAATATATGTTTTGGAAATTATCCTTCAAAAAACAACAAGGCAATGATTAACAATTACTATTTTTTCATTCCTGGATTTTAATCTGCTGCAAAATTAAAATATTTCAATTCCTTGTTTTTAATCAGGTCGTTTATCAATTATGAATCGGCGTATTGTTCACATATTTTTCTTCATCGAAATATTTATCAAAGAATAATTTAGACTGTCATTTTTTCTTAGGTGAAAAATTATGGATAATTCGACGCTTTCAGCTGTAAAGACGAATTTATAATAAATGAATTTGAATGAGGAAAAACACAGCAATTTTAATAGTTTTAAAAAATCGTGCAAAGAAATAATATTCCGATACCGAAAGAAAGGTAATTTGACTTATGCTAATCAGGACTGAAATTTTTAATCGTGCAACGTTCAACTTTGGATATGTAATACATAGTGCCAAATAGTTTTAATCTACATTTGCCTGATGTTGGAGTAATCAGCTATAGCGTAATTATTCTCTATTTATATTTTTCTTAATTTTTAAGTGATACAAGTAAAATCTAATTTCTCTTATGCCAAGCTGGCGGGTTTATTCATATTCTAAACGTGACATTTCTATAAAAAAAGGAAGATCTTTATAGAAAATGCTTCATGCAACTTATATGAAAAATGTCGTAACCCCCACCTACCAAATTCTTTGGGGATATGGCCTAATTCGACGGCTATGGAAGATGAAAAACCTATTTTGGAAACTCTAAGCAGATTGTTTAGATGTACGTAGATTCCATTGCAATAACAAATTTTCTGCTATTAAATTATGGAGAAGCTCACCAGCCATAATTAATATAATTCAATAGATTCAGTCTGTGTCTTTTAATGTTACGGAAAATCAACTAAGGCAAACTAAATCAAATCCGTTTTGCTCAGCATTGTTTATAATGATGAAACATTCAGATACAACAAATGATTACAGTTACCATTTATTTGTAAAATGTGCTTAAAGAGAACTGAATGCCTTTGAATGGAAGCTGCGGATGAAATGACAAATGAGTAAAGCATATATAGTATATATATATTGATGACAAAAATGAAACGATAATATATTCACGTTTTCAAAAACGCACATTCAGTACACATACACTTATATATATATATATATATATATATATATATATATATATATATATATATATATATATATATATATATATATATATATATATATATATACGACTGGCAAAAATGTTCTGTAACAATAGAATTCCATCTAATAAAAGGAGCCCATAAAAAACACCAAAATGTAGAGAGAAAAGTACTATATTTCGGAGACTGCTGTCTCTCTCTTCAGGTATATGAATGAGAAAAGTTTACAGAAAAGGTGGTATTTATACCAAGAGATCCGTCCACAAGTAAGCCAATTTAGGTCACCCCCGCTGATAATCTTCCTTTAATCTTCTTAAGCGTTGGTTGAATGAAAACTTCGTCGACGACATCTGAGATCCACCCGCCTTTTGAGATGTTCATTACCTGCTTCTCTTTTATTAAGGCCGATTCCATCATTTGACTCTTGTACCGGCAGTTGCTGCTAAAGATTACACGTGACAAATTCCAGTTTATTCTATGGTTATGTTCATTTATATGGTTGAAAATAGCCGAGTTCTGTTGTCCATACCTAACTGACCGTTTGTGTTGTATTAACTCTGGGGAAGTGATTTACCTGTAATCCGATGCAAGATTGGTCACAGTCCTGGCATGGGATCTCATAGACCCCAGAGTCTTTGGGAGATGTCTTTTGTTGGACGTTAATCAGGGATTTGGCTAAGGTGTTTGGGTAGGTAAATGCAAAAGGGTTGGATTTCCCAAGGGTGTGGGTTATTCTCTTAATCGTCTCCAGGTGAGGAATTTTTATTTCATTGTTGGGTGTGTCTCTGGTCTTGTCTTTAGGGGGTCGGTAGAAAATTACGTTTGCTTTTTTGAAATTGCTTTCTCAATTATATGGTCAGGATACTTTAAAGATGAAAGTTGCTTGCAAATTAGTTCAAATTCTTTTTCCAGGAAATCTGGGGAACAAATTCGTAAGGCTCTTAAGAATAGGTTGCTAGCTACACCTATCTTGATAGTAATGTCGTGATAGCTAAAGTAGTGAAATATGAAAGTGAGAACGTTGGTTTTCTGTATATGGTAAATTTGTATTCTGTCGTGTCTCTGATTATTAAAACATCAAGAAAGGAATTTTGTTGTTTGGTTTCCCTTTTCCATTCAACTTTAAATTTGATGCTGGGCACTAATGCGTTTAATTTTGAGAGGAATTCATTAAAATTACCCCACTTATTATCCCAAAATGTTAGGATGTCATCCACGTATCTCAACCACAGCATGTTTTTGGGTTTTATTGCATTTATTACTGTAGTTTCAAAGTATTCCATGTACAGATTGGCTAAAACAGGACTTAAAGGACTACCCATACTACACCCGAATTTTTGCTTGTAGAATGATTCCCCGAATGAAAATACGTTATTAGAAGCACATAATTCAACTAACTTTATTTATTTTGTCAAGCGCAATGGGAAATGATCTAATAAGGGGATAATTTTCCCTTACTTGTGGACGGATCTCTTGGTATAAATACCACCTTTTCTGTAAACTTTTCTCATTCATATACCTGAAGAGAGAGACAGCAGTCTCTGAAATATAGTACTTTTCTCTCTACATTTTGGTGTTTTTATGCGCTCCTTTTATTAGATATATATACATATATACGTATATTCATATATATATATATATATATATATATATATATATATATATATATATATATATATATATATATATATATATATATATTGATGGACAAATGAAACGATAATATTGTCACGTTCTCCAAACGCTCAACCAATATATATATATTATATATATATATATATATATATATATATATATATATATATATATATATATATATATATATATATCGATTGAGCGTTTTTGAAAACGGGACAAAAATATCTTTTCATTTTCGTCATCTATAATAACCTGTGATGAATGATGATATCGGAACAGCTGAAATATATTTTGTCTCATTATGTAAAATTTCAGTTTATTTTTATCCCGAGACAAATGCGCTTAAAGACTAATTTCAAAGCAGCTGATACATAATTAATTTATTTGTCATAAACACGAAGAATAGTCGAACGAATATTACGTAGATTTCATCTCATTTACACGGATGTACCCCATGAAAAGGACAATTACTGTAATGTCTTTATATTACGAAAATAGCACCTTGTAATGCGCTTCTTATCAGTATTTTATGTTGACACATCCTTCTGGAGTTTATTATTATTATTATTATTATTATTATTATTATTATTATTATTATTATTATTAGTCACAAGATACACAACATTCCTATGGAACAAGCCCACCACAGGTGCCATCGTAAGTGAATTATTTAAAAACAAGGAGAGTAGAACATGAGATGAAGCTCTTCTGATGTAACACTGTTCGACTGGATTTCATCAAGTTTAGGCTATCAAGCTCAGCTGAGAATTCTTGCAAAAACTCGACAAAAGTTTGACGTCGTGTCAGGCAAAAAGCCAACCAATTTTTTAAGCTATAACTAATTAAATAAACGAAATTTAGTGGATTTGGGCGCATTTCAGCCTTGATTTATAATTGCAGTAAATAAGAAGGTAAAATTAATCTTTATTGTAAGACTTTTATGGATGCGAAATGTGCTATTGAGGTAAACTTAATGGGAAGTTTGGCATGATTGGGCGAGCTTTTTGCCCGTTTTCTTCGGCACACCAGAAAATGAAAGAAAATGGGTACAATAGACTTTGTCATAGACTTAACTAAGAGCGCAAGATATTTCATCTTTCTGAGTGACGTTGATTCGTGTAGTTATTTGGAAGTAAAAAAGGAAGATAGTAAAAAGAGGTCTGCAAATAATTTGGCAAAGGAACCTGACGTTTACAGAAGATACACTTGAAACATACAAATTATTGGTCTCGAGACAACTACCCTGTATAAAAATATAATATGGGTCTGAATAATAATAATAATAATAATAATAATAATAATAATAATAATAATAATAATAATAATAATAATAATAATAATAATGAAAAGTTGACGGTGTTAAGATTAATAATTTTATATATATATGCATACGTACGATATATAAAAAATAGAAAACGTGACTTATATATTACTTCATGGTCTTTCTTTCCCTCTATATTCCTCTAAGTTCGTGTATGCATTCCACCCAATTAATCAAAGCGTACTTGACTAAAAGCTGCCAAATATGGCAGCCATTATGTTGGCAATGAGAACTCCAACGAGTGAACCTATTGTCAAGTCATCCACTTGTTGGAAACACTTTCTGTGAGAGAGAGAGAGAGAGAGAGAGAGAGAGAGAGAGAGAGAGGAGAGAGGAACCTGGATTGTAAATGCAATCAGCATTTCTTTCAACAATTTTACAGGGATTGGGAGGAAGTGCTTATTAGATCTATCAACGAAATTAATATGATATTTACGGGCCTCTAAATTGGGATGTTGATAACCAGTCTGTCTGTGTCCAGGGATGCTATGAAGATACAGCATACTCGGTTTGGCAGTCTTAAGGACGTCTATGAACGAAGTGGAAGACTTCAAAGAACATATTTCATGTGCAATGAGAACCTTCGTCATCTTTCTATGATAATCATGGCCAGATTGCCAGGCATATGATGTTAAATAGTCCCATAGCAATATCAATAGCATCAACCTCAAGAAGGCTTAGTAATCCGAAGCGTATGTAATCATGGAGAGAATCAAACACAAAACATGGATGATATCCTCAAGGACACAACCAAATATGAGAAACTATAAGACCCACTGGAGACTAAAGAAAAAGATCCAATTACATAGAAAGAGTAAACAACCTTCTGTAGAATCGTATGTTGGCTAGTGAGTCTGTACACGTTCTACCTTTCCAGAGGCATTAAAAGACAAAATATAATAGTAAGTATCATCATCAATCACTCTCTTTAACAGTAAAAATACCTTTGTATAGTGAACAGTTGAATTTGAGTCAGTGTAGTTTATGACTAGCCCAAACTACTTATTCAATCGTTCCACGCTTCAGTTGAGGTTGTAGCCACTAGAGTAGCAATTTAAAAAGCCTCTTTGTTAGGGACTCAGGATAGAAATTAATCACCTGTTACGAGCCTTAAGAGGATTCAGAAGAAATATAGGATTTCTGCGGAGGACGACAGGGAAACCACAATGACTGGATTAAGGCCCAATTAAAACCTGTCAAACAAATATAGATTTTAACATCTAAACAGTTTAACTACACTTAACGAAATGTGGCTAGAGGACCAGTTACTTTAAAATTTTCGTCACAGACTTAAGGGAAATTCTAAATTCTAATTCTAAGCAAAATAATTGTGACGTACTTTAAACGATATCATATTTTATATTTGATCCTTGAAGAGGGAATGTAATCATTAGCAGCTCCATTTATGATAACACTTTCAACTTGAAAACTGGAAGATTCCTCATTGCGCCCTGTTTGATTTACATCATTATATACAATTCGATTTAAGTTAAACATTTTTTAGAAAACAGCTAGCCTAAAATAACTCAGGCCATATAGAAATTTCATTACCATGAATATTCATCTGCTCACCAGAGAATAATTCTTGAAAAGGACACAAACATAAACTACTCAAACGTTAAACCAATATAATAATCAAATATAATGACGATAAGTCAGAATGAATTTTTAGGTGGTTTGGTTATGTTGAAAGAATCGGAGAGATTTCGTTGATTAGGAATGATGAGAAGATGAAGGCTTAAACTTATTATAAAGGAAAGGCCTTTGCAACCAGGAAACACTAAATTGAGTGAAAGATTGAAGCGAATGGGAAAACCTTTGTCAGGGGTTAAGCACGCTGCAAATAAGCCTACTCTGTAAGTGTATGAAGCCGTTATTAAAGTGAAAATTTATTCCACGATTAAGCGCACAAAACACGAATGTGGGCTCGACTGTTGCGTGTGCGTTTTTTTTTCTTTAGTCACCCCTGATGTTGAAAATTAAAAATTTGTGTGTGTATGTGTGTGTGTCTCTGTGATGGTATCAACAAATATATATATTAATTTATCATCAATTTCAAAATATCTTGAACATTAAGGGTGACATGTATGATCATAAAAATGTTATATCCCCTTTTTCATTCTGCAATGCAGGAATTTATCTTTTGATAGCAGTATTTCTTTTTATCCTTTAATTTCAATATTCTAATATCAATAACCAGACAAAAAGAAAAGAAAAAAAAAAAACTCAGTAAAAATGAGAAATGAAGAGTTATTCCTTTCAT
>NC_061107.1:87674591-87689591 GCF_015104395.2 Macrobrachium nipponense
TAAGTTTGTATATTAAGCCTTCTTTTGACTATGTTGTTCTTTGTAAAATCAGCTTGCCTCAGTAAAGGGTCCGAAAAGGACCGAAAGTACTTGGCTATCTCGCTTTTTCATTTTTATTCCTTCGTGGCAAAAAACCTTTATTTATACATAGCATCACGTATTATATACTATTCGTGATCAAGTTATTCATATATATATATATATATATATATATATATATATATATACATATATTATATATATATATATATATATATATATATATATATATATATATATATTAATATATATATATATACGTGCCTTGCATTTTTCTTTTTGAATTGTTATCCGAAATGTTGATGAAGTAATCTATTAAGGAGGAACGCTGGGCCCTTTGAACCTCCCAGGTGGCCACTTCACTTTTTCAGGCTCAATAAAGTGGCGAACGGAGTACCATTTCTGCCGAACTCCCAGAAAACTTATTCAATAAAATCCCAACGAGTATGTTATAGTTTCGCCTCCTTTCTTTTCTTTGCTGGTGTTTCTGTTCTTCCTTTATTAGTTTAGACCAAGTGTAAACTTTGAACACATTTCCAGTTCTTTGTATCTGGGCTCATTAAACAAACGTATCGGATGAAGGTGGGGCTAGTATGTAGATTTCGTAGAGAGGTGTATATATATATATATATATATATATATATATATATATATATATATATATATATATATATATATATATATATATATATATATACATAGGTGTGTGTGTGTGTGTTTGTGTGTTTACACGAGGGATGAAGTAAATTAAGGGCAGGAATATGATGAGATGAGATTTTGTTTTATCCCTACGTTTCGTGACAACATCGCCACATATTTAGGGATTTTCGACAAAATAAAATATACGAATATGGTAACACGAAATAAGAGCTGATTACGGGATTCAGTAGTTGAAAAGCTAATGCAATTTAATGGTAAAATTATTACTCACAAACTCACAAAATTATATACATGCAGACTTGACTCAAACCGAGACTATAAGCACAAAAAAGGATAATAATTAGACGAACATTTGTAATGTCTTGGCAAAATTATCAGAAAACCGCCAACACATACAGACAAAAGTAAAAGTCATATTTTACATTTAATACTGTGATTCCTTGTATAAGAAGCTTCTGGGTTAGATAGCTTATACCCAGTTCTATAACTAATGCCCCAGTGAGAAGGTGGGTACACAAGTGACAGCCGAACCTTGTATGTGTAACTCAAGGCCTATATATTTGTAGGCCTTGTGTAACTGAGTTAAGCATATACGGTTACAAGGTGTCAAAATGTTGAGGACGAACCGTAACCACGTTAAGCACTTAACTTCATTTCAATCCACTGCGATCATCAGTCTGTCTCTGTCCGGGTTGTTTACCGACGATGGCCACCATGCAAGTAGCAGCTGCCGCGTATATTTAAATACATTATTTAACGAAGACGAAGCGAAATAAAATAAGATGGTGGCAATCAAGGTTATATACTAGAAGGGTAGAGTACAGTGGTCGGGAATTACTCGCTGACATGAGATTCCAAGAAGTTTCTGGCCACAGTAAAGTCTTTTCTTCGTAATAACTAATAAATTGAAGGACCTCTTCCTCACTCCAATCAGCCATGGTAGACATATACGTACTGACTGACCAAAACAAGGGATTCTACTATGGACGGCCTTGTTCAGAGTCGGTGTTAACAAGTTCAGCAACCTCTGTTGATACGCGTGTAATACAGGTCCCGTCCACACATGGCGTAACGTGCAAAGAGACCTCTCTTTGATTCCGGGCCCAAAAACCGACAATTACCGGGAAGAAGGGCGAACGGAGCCTCGAACCTCACGGGTTCGGGGTTCGGGTTCCAGGAACCGTCCACACTTGCGTTTTTGCTACAAGAATCGGTTACAATACAAGGTTCGGTTCGCACGTGTGTACCCACCTTATAACACGCCGGGTACCTCCTAAATATTTTTCCAAATTACATATAGGACACGGGTGTTCATAAACGACGCCCAACGTCATCGAAGGTCAGCGCCGATCTTTAAAATTGAAGAGTGAGTCCATCGTCATATGATTCTTAGGCATAAGCTATAAATTTATAGCGCCAAAATATATAGGATCTACCCGGTGTCTTCTCATGGTCAGGCCCGTTTCTTATCTAACCCAAGAACTTCTTATGTAAGGAATCACATTATCAAATCTAAATAACTGCCATCAAATATGAAGATATTAAAATTATTGGTCAAACCAAGGAACTCATCGAACTGTTGATTTTGGAAACGTTAAACATCAAACTATGAGTTCCGACTCTAAACGGCCATTCCTCTTCACCCCATTCACCCTCAGACTCGGCCTTAAGACTTTTAGAAAAGTGGGCGGAGCGTTGGACGTCGGTGCGTGAATGTGCTTGTTTTTAGTAGGTAGAGACTGTCGCCCAGATAATTCGTAGCGACTTGTTTAAAATGAGGTATAAATAGCGCATTCATTGTGAGACAAGGTTGTTTTGTTTGTTTGTATGGTGTTTTTACGTTGCATGAAACCAGTGGTTATTCAGCAACGAGACCAACGGCTTTACTGACTTCCGAACCACGTCGAGAACGAACTTCTATCACCAGAAATACACATCTCTCACTCCTCAGTGGAATGGCCTAGAATGAGACACGGTTGTATTATGGTTGAAATACATATCCGTTCGTGAATAAATGGAGGTTACTTCGACGCAGACCTGTGCTTATCATTTCGGTAATACTCAGTGTCGTCTGCGACACATGACTTAGGAAATTCTTTAATTCTGGCAGAAGTATGGGTTGATAAGTCGCTTTGGACTGACTGGGTTGCTTTATAATAAATCACACGCTTATGGAATATGAAATCCAAATGTTATTTAGACAGAAACTGGGAAAATATCGCTTACGATATTTTAATAAACAAGCTAAATGTTAGATATGCAACACTGCCACCAAGAAAATAAACATTAGACGTGCTTTCCAGGATGATATTCCGAAGCCAGGTAAAAATGTCGCCGAAAAAAATAAGCCACGGGTAAAATGTCACAGAAAAAAAAAAGAAACATTAATCTTTCATAGTGAACCCCACGGGTAAATTTCAACTCGGTTGCAAAGGTGTGTTGAGTACAAGCCCGTTGGGGATGACCATAAAAACATAAAACAAAAGATTAAATATCAAAAAGATAATGACCCACAAGAAGTATTGTGTATTTTTCCCTGTGACCTTATTACCGGTCACCATAAATTAATGTGACTTTTTCCCGCGACTTTCTTTTTTTTCTAACCAAAATTGTAAATTTTTCTGCAATTTTTTTTTCCTGTGACTTTATTACCGGTCACCGATATTCTCAATCCTCTAAAGAGTTATCAATGCCAGCAGTTTCCCTAAAAGTTCGATTCTTCGCCCATCCTCAAATAATTGTACCAATCACTTTGGTGACATTTGAGTTCATTTATGAGGGATGCATGAGAAAACTTTTCTTTTAAGCAACCAGTCTTTTATCCAACATCTCTTTCTATTCTTAGCACGGTTCTTCAATTTGACGCAAATTATAGCACAAATTGCCATAGCTTCCAGTTCCCTGTTGGAGAGTAGCTCGGTCATCACGCTACTACGTCCAAGAAGCAAAAGAGCATTGAGCAATTTACACAGACCGGGTGGTAGCGTCAGTGGCCGTGTCATTTCTTTCTACGCTCCTCCCCTTTCCACGTGTCTGGGGATAAGTCTGGGCGTGAGGGAAGAAGAAGAAGCTTTTAGGTAAACAACTTGGTTTGCTGCTCCTGCTCATTTTTTGCTTATTTAGGGATTACAGCTGAAGTTTCGCCGAGAAAATGTTGTGAGGGTTCGGTGAATATATGCCGTTAGTGCTGAAGTAAGCATAGTGGAGGTGGGTTAAGTGACAGTGCGAGTTATAAACCCTTGAAACTTCGTTAAGTTCTCGTATTTTTTTGAGTAGTGGCTCCTCCCCCTCCCTAGCATTGCCTAGGTGGGGAGGCTACGCTGGACGGTGGCGACGGTGCTGCCATCTATTGAGTCTTTTAGTGACTAGTTTCAGTGTAACAGTATGGCGTCATACTCAACACCGTTTAGGAGAAAGGACTCCTTTGGGCTGCAGTTTTCTGTATACCCTACTATGGATGTTGTTAGTAGAATGTTATTTTCAAACATGAAATTGGTGCATAACTCGATTATAGGAGTTCATTTTATAAATAAGAACAGAGTAATTGTTAAAGTAGTACCAAATGTGTTTAATGATCTCATGGAAAAATTATGAAGGCAAAGAGGTATGTTCAGACCAGTTGGGGAATGTAAAGATTGTGAATCTTAGTAGCGTCCATTACGTATGTTTCAATAAGGAATGCTCCTTTCGAACTCTCAGATGAAAAGCTGATCGAGGTTTTATCGAAATATGGCAAAGTGGAAGGAATCAGGCAAAACAAATATGCTAACGGACCATTCAAAGGGCTATTGACGGGAGTCAGGACAGCCAGCATGAGACTAAAAGAGAACGTTCCTTCATCAATTACGGTTTTCGGATTTACCTTAACTATCTTGTATAATGGGCAGCAACGGACATGCTTTAGGTGTGGGGAAATAGGTCACATAGCTAAAGACTGCAAATACGAAGATGTAAGGTCTAAGTTTAAAGAAGGAGAGTTTCCTCACCTGCCTACGGAACGAAAGGATGAAACCAACGTGAAAGCAAATGAGTTGCACAAAGGCTATGTAGAAAATGCAACAGTCGAGGAAAGCGGAATTAACCAAAGTTATCAAACTACAGATATAGTGACCGAAGGAATGGACAGAGATGAAGAACCTAATTCAGTGGAAGAACAGGCATTAGATTGCACAACAGAAGAAATTGGTTAAGGATAATTCACCAAATGATTCTGAGAAAGAAAAGGGTGACGACGACTCGATAAAACTGGGGAAAGGCACAACAAAAAGGAATGGTGGAAGTGAGCTAGGGGAAGAAACGAAGGAAGAACTTGTCTCAGTAGAAACCGTTGGACTGCATAAGGGAAGAAAATGTTTGTGGAAAACTGGATAAGGGAGTAATCGATGGTGGGCCAAATTATGAGGACGAAAGGGATCTTTTGAGGACAGTCTTGATCACGAGCAGGATGATGACGATGAAGGAAGGCCAAGAATTAGGGTTTCCCAACCAATAGGTGTCAGTGAATTGCGTACGTCAAACACAAAGGTTGAGATTCATAAGGAGGTTAAAGAAAATGAGTTATTACAGAAACGAAGCAGCAAGTATAGTAAAGGAAAAAGAAGAGGGAAAAATGGATTGTGAGGAAATATATTATGAGATGCCAGCGCCCCAAACAGAACCTTATAGCACTGATATGGAAATGCAAACATGGCATACGAAAACAGACTCTAGCAATAAACTTAAGATAACGCTGAAGAAAGACCAGTGTCAAAACATGGAAAGGATAAACCAAAATTTATCATCAGATGATGAAACAGGAAAGTGTACTAAGAAGCTTAAAGCAATTTAACCCAGTATTGTACATGTTTTTTACATAATATACAAAATTCATTTCATCCACATTAAATGTAGCTACAGTTAACGTAAATGGACTTAATACTTTGAATAAGCAAATTAAAATAATAAACTTTATGTTTCTTTATAAACTAGATATAATTTTCGTCCAAGAGCACAATATAAAAGGGGAAGGGAAACTGGAATATGTTGAAAAATACTGCAAAGTTTTGATTAATTATACACAATGCTTAAGGGTGGAATAGCTATCTTTGTAAATAAAACATCTAATGTGGAAATTTTGAATTTTGAAAACGATATTGATGGTTATGTTATGAGTGTTAATTTGTCGTTATTCAAACGTTACTATTCAATTATTAAATGTGTATGCTCCTGCTGGGAATAGTAGGAGAAAAGAAAGGGAGAAATTATTTAATACAGATATTTTATATTTCTTAAGGAACAATATAAGCAATATCATAATGGGTGGTGACTGGAATTCTATTACCTGTATGAGAGATTGTTCAAATTCAGATAGTGAACTAATATCAAAGTCATTAGTAAGCTTGAAAAGCAACTTGAAACTTAAAGATGCATGGGTTTCATGTCATCACCAGGTGGAGTATACTTATGTCAGGGAGAATTATGGCTCAAGGCTGGATAGGTTTTATTTAAAAGATTTATATAACCATGTGGCAAATATTCAAAATATTCCTGTTAGCTGGACTGACCATTGTATTATAGTATTAGCCTTGAAATTAGAAAATGTAGCGTCGCCAGGGAAAGGTTACTGGAAACTTAATAGTAATATTTTAGATAAAGATATTGTAAAAGACAATTTTCTTATGACTTGGAATAGTATTAAGAGGAGCAAAGATAGAGTTGGAGATATTTTGTGTTGGTGGAATATGCGAAAGCCCGGCTGAAATCTTTCTTTATCACATGTTCAAAGCAAATTAACCAAGCAAAATATGGCTTATTGAATTTACTGAACTACCAGTTGAAAGACGAAATAGGAAAAGGTGTACTGATAAAGACAAAAGTTTTCGTTAGTGAACTCTTTGAAATTAAGAATAAATAGTATTCAAGATGAGATCTGCGAAGGGGTCAAAATTAGAGCAAAGGTGGATGATAAATTAAAGGGCGAACAAGTTTCAGCGTACCTGTTAGGGAAGGAGAAAAACTCTAAATCGTATGTAAATAAGATAAAGAGGGATGATGGTAGCGAAATAGTAAAACCCTAAAGCTATTACTATAAATATAAGGGAATATTTTGAAAAACTTTTCAAAAAAGAGAAATGTGAGAAGTCTTATCAAGAAGTGTTTTTGAAATTAGTAGATAAAGTTATTGATAGGAATGAGAATGATATTTTAACCTCAGAAGTGACAGAGTCTGAAGTACTGAAAGTATTGAGGGGGATGAAGAATGGTAAAAGTCCGGGAATAGATGGTCTCACTGTTGAGTTTTACAAAAAGTTTTGGAAGGAAATAAAAAACGATTTTGTAAGCATAGTAAAGTTTATTTTTAAATATAAGACCAATCTCTAAAATGATAAAGGAATAATAACGCTTACGCCGAAGGAAGGAGACTTAGGTTTTATTACAAACCTGGAGGCCAATAACATTGTTAAACGTGGATTTTAAGATAATAGCGAAATAATAACTAATAGATTGAAGAATGTTGTTACATTTAATTATTTCCCGCGAGCAGTTTTAGTTGTGTAGATGATAGGTCCATAATCAAACTTGGAATTCCATTATGAGAGATATTATGAATTTATGCAAACTAATAATGATAAAACAAGCTGCGTTAATAAATCTAGACTGGTCTAAAGCTTTTGATCGTGTGGATCACGACCTTTTATATGTCTATATTAAGCAACGTTGAGGTTGGGTTTTGAGGAGAAGGAATCTTAGTTTCATTCAGCTAATACAAATGTTATATACAGACGCTGAAAGTGTATATGCATAAATGGTAATATCTCTGATCCATTCCCCATAAACAAATCGGTAAGACAAGGATGTCCATTATCCATGATTTTGTTTATTATCTACCAGGAACCCACCTTTTACAGGATGATGAAAATGAAGCTTGTAGACATGTCATTGATTTTGCCAAATAATTTAAGGTTTCTGTTCTAGGATATGCTGATGATTCTGTTATCATAGTTACTAGTGATAAAGGAATATTAGAATGTTTTTAATATAATCACAGATTATGAAAAGGCAAGTGGTGCAAATCTGAACAGAAATAAAACTTCAATTTTAGGCATTGGGAAATGGAGAAATAAATCAGCATGGCCAATAAGTGGATGTCATTGCCTTCATGATTCCTGTAAAATACTAGGTGTTTATCATAGTAATAATTATCAAAGATAGTGTAAATCTAAATTGGAGTAATCTGGAGAGTAAGATAAACAAAGTGATAGGTATATTTGGAATAGGAAGCTGACAGTGTTTCAAAAATGTATTATAATTAATTGTAAAATTTTAGCAAAAACGGTATGTGTCACATGTATATACAGTTCCACAGGATTGTGCAAAACGAATACAGAGGAGTTTATTTAGATACCTATGGAATGGAAGCTGTGAACCAATTGCAAGAAATACCGTATTTTTACCAAAGACAGAAGTGGGCTAGGAATGATGAATATTCTACATAAATCGAAAGCCATTATGTTTAGAACATTTAACAAGATTTATATAAGTAAGTGTTATGGTTTTGAAATTATGTATTTCTATTGTAAAATAAAAGCTAGTGTTTGATGGAAACTGAAAAAAATTATAGAGACTGTACTATTTTTATCACATCATATTATAGTGAGATGATTGATGTTTTAAAGGAAAGTATATCGTTTAAAGAACCATCCTAAGGTGTCTGTTAAAGAAATATACTGGTTACTTATGAACTGTAAAGACTATAAACCAAAGGTAGAGTTATTGTACCCGCTTTTTAATTGGACGCAGATTTGGAAGTATGTAAATAATAAGTACATTGATAAAAAGAGCAGAGATACAGTTTATAGATATGTTTCATGAAATACTTAATACCAAAGATAGGCTGAATATGATGAAATCTCGAATGAAGATAAATGTCTCTTTTGTGGCAATATTGAAAATAATATGCACATATTTTATTTTTGTCGTCAAAAAACATTCTGATTTGGTTAAAGTCAATGCTAAAAATGTGTGTAAATTGAAACTGATAGTTTACTAAAGATTCTTAAATTGGATTTCAAGACACCATCGAAGAAAGACGAAAACACAGCAATGGTGTTACTATCAGATTTTGTAGCAGGAGTGACTCGGTCTGGTCGATCTTTGGGTCTATTGACAGACGACCCAAACTTGATTGCTTATATAGGGAATAAAAGTCAAAAACGAAGTATATTGAGTAAAGTTTATGCAAATAAATTAGACAAGCTTTTCACCAAAGATATGTACTTAATGCTATTGTAAAATAAAGAAAAAAAAATAAGTTACTCAATAGGATATAAGGCTTACATAGTTTTGTTATTTGTAAGGGTTGTAATTTTTTCTGTGTATAGGTTTATAGAATGTATATGAAGCCCATTGTATTGATCCTACTGAAATTTAATCAATAAAAAAAAAAAAAAGTCTGTCGTTCTTTGTGTTTCTTAGGGACCCCATTTAACCCTCAGCTCGGCCTTAAGACTTTTGGAAGAGGGGGCGAAGCGTTGGAGTCGGTGCGTGAATGTGCTTGTTTTTAGTAGGTAGACTGTCGCCCAGATAATTCGTAGCGACTTGTTTAAAATGAGGTATAAATAGCGCATTCATTGTGAGACAAGGTTGTTTTTGTTTGTTTGTATGGTGTTTTTACGTTGCCATGAAACCAGTGGTTATTCAGCAACGAGACCAACGGCTTTACTGACTTCCGAACCACGTCGAGAACGAACTTCTATCACAGAAATACACATCTCTCACTCCTCAGTGGAATGGCCTAGAATGAGACACGGTTGTATTATGGTTGAAATACATATCCGTTCGTGAATAAATGGAGGTTACTTCGACGCAGACCTGTGCTTATCATTTCGGTAATACTCAGTGTCGTCTGCGCACATGACTTAGGAAATTCTTTAATTCTGGCAGAAGTATGGGTTGATAAGCGGCAATTTTTTTTTTCCTGTGACTTTATTACCGGTCACCGATATTCTCAATCCTCTAAAGAGTTATCAATGCCAGCAGTTCCCTAAATTTATTCTCGCCCATCCTCAAATAATTGTACCAATCACTTTGGTGACATTTGAGTTCATTTATGAGGGATGCATGAGAAAACTTTTCTTTTAAGCAACCAGTCTTTTATCCAACATCTCTTTCTATTCTTAGCACGGTTCTTCAATTTGACGCAATTATAGCACAAATTGCCATAGCTTCCAGTTCCCATGTTGAGAGTAGCTCGTCATCACGCTACTACGTCCAAGAAGCAAAAGAGCATTGAGCAATTTACACAGACCGGGTGGTAGCGTCAGTGGCCGTGTCATTTCTTTCTACGCTCCTCCCCTTTCCACGTGTCTGGGGATAAGTCTGGGCGTGAATGGGATCCCCTAAGGCTGCTTACTTTTAATGTGCTTTTTTATCTTTGATGCTGAAAGTTGGTTGTGTAGAGCTATTTTCAGCTGTAGTCTTATGATATGACTTTTGCTTATATTATTTTGTACTTACAGGCTGAGTTTCAGTCAAGGGTTCATGTAATTTACGTTTGCGAGTTGTAATTTTACTATTAAATTGATTGAACTTTTTCAATTACTGGATCTCGTAATCAGATCTTATTTTATATTAACATGTATTTTGTTTTGTAGAAAATTCCTGAAGATATGGCGATGTTATCACGAAACGTAGGAATAATACAGAGTGCTAATCTCATGTATTACTGCCCTTAATCTACTACATCATGTAAATAGCTGTCTTGTGCTACTGTTCTGTGTTGCATTTATATATATATATATATATATATTATATATATATATATATATATATATTATATATATATATTTATATATATATATATATATATATAATATATATATATATATATATATATATATACGTACATAGTATATACGTGTGTGTGTGTGTGTGGTGTGTGTCTATATATATTTTAGACATCAGTGCACTCAGGTATGCTGAAGGAAATATTACAATAATATGGATTGTCTAGAAAAATATATAGTTTTCATTTTATATATATTCAAATATATAGATACAGACAGGCGGGAACTTCATTTTCCTCTAAAAGTTTTCGTAAATTTAAAAGTATTCCAGAGCAGAAATTAGTTAGTATATCTTTCTTGCGTGAGTTTAGAAACATTTACATGGTATCTTGAACTTCAAAATCATGGGATTTTATCTCATATCTGAGAGATTTATTTTTTTTAATATTTTTTATTTTTTTTTTAAAAGAACTCCTTGTCTATGACTCTCAGTGCAGTATGTGAAAGGGGATTTTGTTTCTACGATGTCCTCGACAAATCCTCGAAGGCGGGGCAGTGTGGACACCATAGCTTGGCTTGTGAGATTTGCAATTCCCATCTAAACATGTAAATTTATGGACTGTGTTGCTCAACTGATCCTTTTCCCTACGAGGGTTGTGCTGCTTCTCATAATTAGGGATGAGGACCAGAGAACAGGGCGAAAGGAGATTCTGAGTGGCACTCTTTAGTAAAGAGAGAGAGAGAGAGAGAGAGTTACAAGGAGTTACAAGGATTAGGATGCCTCAAAGACTTATTAGCTAATCCAAGGAGACATCATGTGCTCACATATCTCTAGGAGCGAGGGAGAGATAGAGAGAGATTTTGAAGGAGAGAGAGAGAGAGAGAGAGAGAGAGAGAGAGAGAGAGATAATTACAAGGAGTTACAAGGATTAGGATGTCTCAAAGACTTATTAGTTCATCCGAGGAGACATCATGTGCTCGCATATCTCTAGAATCAGAGGGAGAAATTGAGAGAGATTTTGAAGGGGGGAGAGAGAGAAAGAGAGAAGAGAGAGAGAGAGAGAGAGAGAGAGAGAGAGAGAGGAGATGACGTACAGTATAAATTATTGGTAACAGTTAACCATGAAGGGAGAACGAAGTGGAAATTATTTCAATTTAAATACTAAATTATGGATTATTTATTTATTTATTTCCAGGTTTATTTATAGGTTTATTTTTGTATATAACAGTAATTATTTTCTCCTTTGTTAGTGAACAAATTTATTATTAATTCATTCATTCACCAAATATTTATTAATTTAATCATTTACTTATTTATTACTCCTCTTTCCCTAAGAAACAGGAAAGAGCACAATTATCATCTGTTATAAAGACATCTAAGATCTCTTTTCGTTCTATTAGAAAACAAAATAACTTTATTTATTCCCCGAAATTTGACCTCCCAGTGTATCTACGTATCTATTCAATCATAAATGTCTCTGTGCAATCTTTCATTTCATCTTAATACCCTGACGTCTCCTCTCTCTCTCTCTCTCTCTCTCTCTCTCTCTCTCTCTCTCTCTCTCTCTCTCTCTCTCTCTCTCTCTCTCGCGACTGTTTAAAAATCTTTTATAATTTAGGCTTGATTGCTAACATGCATAGATCTCTCTTCTCTCTCTCTCTCTCTCTCTCTCTCTCTCTCTCTCTCTCTCTCTCTCTCTCTGTTCTCTTCTCTAGAATTTAGGCTTGATCGCTAACATATATCGCTCATAATAGGCTGATTACAAATCATCGCTGTACCTCTCTCCCTAAAAATAGACATTAATATTAATTCCATTGGCCGTGAGCACAACGCCGGCTCGATGCATGCAAATAACAGCTGAATGATACATTTACCCATTTTGCGTAATTCATGCATACGCTTGTTGACATGGAAGGATTCATATGCATTTGCAAAAGCTTGTATTATTTATACATGTCTATTTATACGAGATATATATATATATATAGATATATATATAATATAATATATATATAAATATATATATATATATATATACACACACGCACACACACACACACACACATATATATATATACATAATATATATATATATATATATATATATATATATATATATATATATATATATATATATATATATATTGTGTTCAGTCACCTTTTTACTTTCATGTATGAGCTTGCAATGAAGTTGAAAATAAAATACAAGCAAAATGTTGGCTAGAAGCGCTCGAATGATGCAAATATTTATTTCGTGTGACTGATGTGCATACTTGTCACGAAGTAAGTTCTGACCATTTGTAAGTTATCATTTATGTGTATATATATAAAAAAGAAAAATACATATATTTCAGTTGACGATACTTTATAATCAAGTACTGGTGATGGTGAGTTATGGTATTATTATTATTATTATTATCATTATTATTATTATTATTATTATTATTATTATTATTATTATTATTATTATTATTATTATTATTCAGAATTGAACCCTATTCATGTGGAACAATTCCACAGGGCCATTGTCTTACAATAATATAATGGGAAATATAGGAAGCAGAGATCATTTAAAAAAAAAATTAAACAAATACAAGTTGAACATCATATACCGGTGTGGAATAATGACTTTGGAGTGATTAAAAAGCACGATTAACCTCCTCGTCCTCTCGTGAGGCGCTGATGCGTCGAAATGACTACACGGTTCTGTTTTCCCATTCCAGAATCTTCCTTTTGTACGGAAAAAGTGTTCCTGAGGAATAGCTTGCGCCCCCCCCCACCCCCCCCCCCCCCACCATCCAGATAATGTTTTGGCCATAATTCTTCATTTAAACGAATATACCCAAATCGTTGCAGCTCTGTCTTACTGAGCATTTATGCCTCAGTAATCTTTGCGAAATGGGTCTACCCGTCTCTCCCGACGTGAACTTGATTACGATTTGGTTAATATCCAGTAATTGTCTCGCTGGCGAACGTCTCAGTTCCAGAGGTCTTTGATTCCTGACACTGCTGGACTGTGGACCGGTCTTCCTGAGGATGGTGCTTAGCTGGAGCCTCAGAAGTTCTAGCGAAGATGCAATGAATTACTACCCTGATATAATTGTCCTTGTATTTTGATTATTTACTCACCACTTTTCTACTTATTTATGAATTTTTTCATTTATTTGCTTTTTTTTAAGTGATCTCTTCCTTCTGTCTTTCCAGTTAGCTTTCTGATACTTCTTTCGAATGAACACCATATTCTTTTGAGGCCTGGATTTCAAGCTAACGACCGCTGTGGGTTTGTTTTATAAGAATAGGTTTCGTCTTCTGAATAATAATAATAATTATTATAATAATATAATGATAATAATATGCTGGAAGTAAATCCTCTTTTAAACACGTTTTATTGAAAGCAATGGCTGGCTCAGCTGCATTAATTTCATATAAGTTCTTTTATATTTTTCTAATGATAGTTTTCTCATTGTTGATTAAACTGGTGAGCAACGTTCCAAAGGTTGTCATGTCTGAAATAGGTAATTATGAAAGTGAATTTTAATTTTATTCAAAGATGCCAGAGGTGGTAATAAAATTTTTCGGGGTATGACTGATTACAAAACTAGAAAGTGTAAACCATTAGTGATAAGACGAAATTTGTTTTCAGGGGCCATGATTTAGACAGTCTCGTTCGTAATGCTGAAGCCCCGTAGTTACTGACTTTGCATGACTTTCTCTTTCTTTCCATTCTTCCTTTCATAAATCTTCAGCTGACAACCCTTATAGACAGAGTAAACGGACTATAAATCCTGGACTCCAAAGGAAAGTCAGCCTGCACAGAGAGAGACAAGTAATGGAAGGTTATTATTATTATTATTATTATTATTATTATTATTATTATTATTATTATTATTATTATTATTATTATTGGGCACAATTTTCCGTGTTGAAAATTATGACAATGGTTGCAGGTCCACAATAATATCGCATGTGAAGTATAAAATCTTTAATTGATAATATAAGCTTTCGAACCTTGTACTAGGTTCATCTTCAGTCAAGCACTTATTATTATAATTATTATTATTATAATTACTATTATTATCATTATTGTTATTATTATTGGGCACAATTTTCCGTGTTGAAAATGATGACAATGGTTGCAGGTCCACAATAATATCGCATGTGAAGTATAAAATCTTTAATTGATAATATAAGCTTTCGAACCTTGTACTAGGTTCATCTTCAGTTAAGCACTTATTATTATAATTATTATTATTATAATTACTATTATTATTATTGTTATTATTATTGGGCACAATTTTCCGTGTTGAAAATGATGACAATGGTTGCAGGTCCACAATAATATCGCATGTGTAGTATAAAGTTTTTAATAGATAATAAAAGCTTTCGAACTTTGTACTAGGTTCATCTTTAGACAAGCACTTGACTGAAGATGAACCTAGTACAAGGTTCGGAAGCTTTTATTATCAATTAAAGGCTTTATACTTCACATGCGATATTATTGTGGACCTACAACCATTATTATTATTATTATTATTA